>NW_020664545.1:387369-452865 GCF_002925995.2 Terrapene triunguis
ACAACCAGAGGAACTGCTCTCTAGATCCCTGCACAGAAGTGTCTCCCTTGCCCATACCTCACTCCCACTGAAATACACAAACTAGGCAGATGCCCACTAAGCTTAAAAACAACAAACTGGCTTAGAGAGTTCAGGAAACACTGGCCAGGAGACCCTAGGAGGATCCACAAGCTAACCATGCAAGGTTGAAAATAAGAAATTTCGACATCAGTGTTCAAAATACCAAGAAGTACAAGCCTGAAGCATCCTCCAATTAACTGATTCTGCTAATAAAAAGCAAGGAAGAAAAAGTTAACAGCACTAGGAGAAAGGAAAGAGATGGCACCACACTATGTAGTAGCCCATCACTGAAGCAATCTGGACAATAATGCCAGATAGGGCTAAAGGACTGTGAAACTGTCCTAGAGCGATGCTGGTTAGACTGTGATAAGTGGAACACTCAGTGTTCCTGTGCTTGAACTTGGGCAAGACCTGTAGCTTGTCATGCTAAGAAAGATCTTGAACACAGGAGTTGAGGGGTTCCAACATGTGGGATGGGCAAGGGTCATAGATGGAAAATGTGCCTAACCTAAGGCCAAAGGAAAGAAATGACAGACTGTAGTCTGCTCTGTAGTAATCTGTCACTTAGTCAAGAATATAAAATGAACATAGATACGGCTGCATAACCCTATTCGGAGTAGGCAGTTGATGTACTGACAGAGACACTTGGCATTACTGTACTCTAACCTATGGCAATGACTGCATAGTTTGTCATACCAATTAAGTTGTTTTTAATTGCACTGAATTGGCTGGGATATAGAGGTAGAAAAAGGTGCATGTGCATGAAAACATCAGTAAATAACATTGAGCACTTGCAGTGCTTTATGGTTCAAAGCACTGTACTGACGTTAAGAGTAAACTATCTTGAGCAGTTTAGTATCATCTGCAAACTTTGCCACCTCACTGTTTACCCCTTTCTCCAGATCATTTATGAATAAGTTGAATAGGATTGGTCCTAGGATTGATCCTTGGGGAACACCACTAGTTACCTCTCTGAAAATTTACCATTTATTCTAACCCTTTGTTCCCTGACTTTTTTTGTAACCAGTTCTCAATCCATGAAAGATCTTCTCTCATCCCATGACAACTTAATTTACGTAAGAGCCTTTGGTGAGGGACCTTGTCAAAGGCTTTCTGGAAATCTAAGTACACTATATCCACTAGATCCACATGTTTAACCCCTTCGAAGAACTCTAATAGCTTAGTAAGACATGATTTCCCTTTACAGAAACCATGTTGACTTTTGCCCAACAATTTATGTTCTTCTATGTGTCTGACCATTTTATTCTTTACTATTGTTTCAACTAATTTGCCCGGTACTGACGTTAGACTTACTGGTCTGTAATTGCCAGAGTGTGACTGTCTGTTCTCAAAAAAAAAAAAAAAAAACGCAAGGAAGATTCCCATTAATAGCATCATTTTTCTCCATCAGTGCATTAAAAAAATGGTTCCTGATTTGACTGGTTTTGAGCTCAGCGTGACAACTAGCAGAGAAATCTGCTCTTGGAAACTAATTTTAGTTGGTTATAAAATAATAAAAACAAGAATTCTCAGTCACTTCCTGGTAAAATGAGTCTAATCAGAAGGAAGAGTACATGAATCCTTTGAACCACTTAGCAGCAGGTCTACTTAACTGGACGGGGCTAGCGCTGGGAGGATGGGAGGGGAGGGGAGTGAATTAGTATCCTCTCCTTTTACTATAAGAGACCTGGGTTCATACTGCAGCTGAAGCCGCATCCTAATGTCCACCAGTGCTGTCACAAAATTTGGCAGCTTCTGCTCAGTAAGAGACCAGAACTGGTATAGCAAATCAGGAATGAGATGCATTAGCAGAGATGTGTGAGGTCCTGTAACTAGGATTGCAGATCAGAATTAATGTGGAGTGGCAGATCAGTGTGTGCGCAGCTCTCATGGCCCCTGCCTGCATTATGCCTGCATGGACTAGCCATGGCTGACATAATTGCTCAAAGAAACCATAAATGAGAGGTCTCTCTCTGCCAGTTGACTAGGCCCATCTAAAGGCATTTTGATATTTGTCAGTGTGAAAATATTCACACTACATCCACCTAGCAAGTCATTCCTCTAACGAGCATTTAGACCAACAACAAAAGCATGGAAATTAAATCTGTCATTTTTAGACTTCATGTTCTGAATTCTGCTGTTGCTTACACCTGTGCTACTCACTGAGGTCATGGGAGTACCAAGCGGATATCGTAGAATGCAGCCCTTCTGGTTTTTGCATGGATTCCATGTATATGCCTTGTCACCATCCTTATTTGTGCCAAAGAGAGAGGTCAAAGCTCCTGTAAATGGATTGGAATTAAATTAGCTTGTACAGGAATTCTGCCACCAAAGGTTTGATTGTAAATGACTTCTGTTATTAGACCATGCTTTTCAGATAAGAGTGATTTGTGTCATCTTTAATGTAATTTGGTTAGTATCCAGTTCTAGAGGGTAGCAAACCTGGGCAGTATGACTTGGAAATTTACCCGAACTGAGAAGGTCCCTGGAACATCCTAAAAATCCTAAACTGAAGGGAGATGTAAACTTCACAAATATTCTTAAAGTTCTCCATGCAGTGCCTTTGAGGCAGCATATCTGGGGTTCAGGAATTGTTCTGTTTGAATGGATATTTCATCCCTATCCAGAATCAGTCAGCTTTTGGACAAGGTGACTAGTTGGACATCAGCAATATATGAAGATGTCCCTCAAAAAAAAAAAAAATCCACCTCTGAATTTGTCAGCATAATTGCCTAATAAATAAGGAATAATCCATGTCAGTGTGGCTTTGGCATGCTCAGATTTTGCTTTATTTGGTGTAAAGTAGATTTCTGTACTAGAGGATTTAAATAGAGCTTTGTGGTTTTCCTTGTTTGATCACTTACAGGCCACTCCCAACAGGAAGCCCTGAGATGAATACTTAAGTGACTAAAAAAATAAATAAAAACATGATTTAAGTATGCAAGCCAGGTAAAAACCTTCTTGGGTTGCAGAGCAGTGCGTGTAGCCTCTTGCTGTGTTCCTAGTCTCATTCAGTCTACAGCTTCTATAGTTTAGATCAGGGAGTGGATAGTAATATACTATTTGCTTTTTGGGTGAGATTACATGGTGTTATATGGCAGATGAGATCAGCGATGCTGTATGTAAACTTCAAGGCTGATATTAACTCCTAAAGACACTGCCTAAAAAGCTATCATAGTTATTTTATTTTTACTGATTTTTCAGCTGTCCCAAACATATTTGAGAGAGAGTTCTCTTTATAGCTGAGTAGTGTGGGCTAGGCATAATTTGACTAAGGCAGGCTCCAGTCATTATTACTGAAGTGAGGCTTTGTTGGTAATGGTGTATAATGTTAACTTAGCAGAACAGAAATTTACCATCCTTTCATTCTATGGCCTGCCAGTGTACTTACTGAACTGAGTTCTGTCCCCTGCAGACAGGGGCCCCGTTGGGTAATTATTTGCCAGATGTAATAGCTGCTTTCACCTCAAAGGATTCCAACTTGGACAGAGCAGGGAGGGGGCAGCTCTGATGAAGGATGTGTTCTGACAGAATATTTTAAAATAATTTCTCATTGCATTCAGAATCTTTACTGCCCAGAACTTTGTTTATTTATTTTTTGGCATGCATTTGTGCCTATCATTTTTGAGGTTCAGCAAAAGGTAAAATAAAAAATCCAAGACCTGTTTCTTTAAGCAAAGAAAGTTAATTGTAGTTAGGCCCTGACAGTCTACTTCTTACTGAGCACTTGGCAATTTGTAGTTGACAGCTAGTAAACACTACTTGAAACACCATATATAGGATGCTGGTATGAGTTCACGGTTATACAGCATCTTGCAGAATTTGTTTTTAAAAAGTTTCCCTGCAGAAACATGTCTGTGACGGTAGAGTTTGGGGGCACAGGGAAGTTTTCTGATACACAAAAAGCAACAGATTGTTCTTAGGAGTAAGGAGGTGATTAGCAGCAAAATAGCAGCTATGCTAATAGACTGGCCCCATTTTCTATGCTATAGGGCAGCTGAAAGCTAGCACAGGAGAAGCAAAGAATCATAGAACCCCTTTCTCTTATCTTAAAGCTTCAGGATCACTGTTTGTGTGTTAATTGGTTATTTTGTGATGAATGAGCTGAACAGGTGGTGCAGGGGTTCTAGAGGGCCCCTAGGTTGAGGCCAATGCATATTTTTAGACAGTGGCGAGCTATCAGTTTCCAAAACAAAATATCAGATCATCATTCCTTCTGGTGTCTATAGAGAGTAACAGCTGCACCAGGGGTTAACTCTTGGCCAGTTCATAGACTTCAATTAAATCAGATCATATCAATGTCTGCTGAGGCCCACAAGTTGTGATCATGTTTATAGTCATTTAATGCAATTGGTAGAGTTTCAATTAAATCAGTGACAAAGAGAACTGAAGGGATTGAAATAGGAAAAAAAGCTTAGCTATGCCCTTTGGTTCCCTCTCTTCTTTTATATACGCAGTATTCTTGCCGCCAAGTTAAAGAAGTATGGGCTGGATGAATGGACTGTAAGGTGGATAGAAAGCTGGCTAGATCGTCGGGCTCAACGGGTAGTGATCAATGGCTCCATGTCTAGTTGGCAGCCGGTTTCAAGCGGAGTGCCCCAAGGGTCGGTCCGGGGCCGGTTCTGTTTAATATCTTTATTAATGATCTGGAGGATGGTGTGGACTGCATTCTCAGCAAGTTTGCAGATGACACTAAACTGGGAGGCGTGGTAGATACACTGGAGGGTAGGGATCGGATACAGAGGGACCTAGACAAATTAGAGGATTGGGCCAAAAAAAACCTGATGAGGTTCAACAAGGACAAGTGCAGAGTCCTGCACTTAGGACGGAAGAATCCCATGCACTGCTACAGACTAGGGACCGAATGGCTAGGTAGCAGTTCTGCAGAAAAGGACCTAGGGGTCACAGTGGACGAGAAGCTGGATATGAGTCAACAGTGTGCTCTTGTTGCCAAGAAGGCTAACGGCATTTTGGGCTGTATAAGTAGGGGCATTGCCAGCAGATCGAGGAACGTGATCGTTCCCCTTTATTTGACATTGGTGAGCCCTCATCTGGAGTACTGTGTCCAGTTTTGGGCCCCACACTACAAAAAGGATGTGGAAAAATTGGAAAGAGTCCAGCGGAGGGCAACAAAAATGATTAGGGGTCTGGAGCACATGACTTATGAGGAGAGGCTGAGGGAACTGGGATTGTTTAGTCTGCAGAAGAGAAGAATGAGGGGGGATTTGATAGCTGCTTTCAACTACCTGAAGGGGGGTTCCAAAGAGGATGGAGCTCGGCTGTTCTCAGTGGTGGCAGATGACAGAACAAGGAGCAATGGTCTCAAGTTGCAGTGGGGGAGGTCTAGGTTGGATATTAGGAAACACTATTTCACTAGGAGGGTGGTGAAGCACTGGAATGCGTTACCTAGGGAGGTGGTGGAATCTCCTTCCTTACAGGTTTTTAAGGCCCGGCTTGACAAAGCCCTGGCTGGGATGATTTAGTTGGGAACTGGTCCTGCTTTGAGCAGGGGGTTGGACTAGATGACCTCCTGAGGTCCCTTCCAACCCTGATATTCTATGATTCCATGATTCTATACCTTAAGAGGCTACCCACACCCTTAAGGAAAAATCCAATCTTTGAATCTACATGGGGCATCATGCAACACATTAAGATGATTACAACATCATCTCACTAATTCTCTTCTCACACAACTATGAGATAACCCCTGCCTCAGGATCAAGTCCAATTCCATGTGTAAGAAAATTTGGATAGAAAAAGAATTAACAAAAATTAAATATATAATTCAGGATGATACACATGTAATTGAAGGAGGTCAGTGTAACAAATAACTACTGCTGTCTCACAGTTCCTTCTTTCAGAAGCTATGCTCAAGGATTCATGCAAGGATAGGGGACAACTGGTCTGTTTCATCTCTCTCACCTCTAGAAAAGCATGTTAATACGGAAACAAAAGTCACTTTATAGGAATTATTTATAGGTGGCTTAATGCTTTGCATTACCCTCTCAATTTCAAAGAACACTGGAGGTGGGGGGTGGTAAGGAGGGGAAAAAAACAACCACCACCAACTTAGCCTTATTCTCACAACAGAAACCTGGGAGAATATCCTGGCTTAATGTGAAAGATACTTTGAGTTCTTTATCCTTGCGATTCTTCCAGAACAAGATAATAAGCAGGTACTACTGACCTCCAGAATATTTGTTTAAGGTTAGATTGTTGCAATCAACTGTTGTCAAGGAGATGCAAACAGCTATATACCAACCTTTTACACATCTCTATACCTGTTAAAAAATGCACGTGTTCTGGAACACCATATACAGTGCTCTCTCAAAAAGAGAGTGTCGCTATTGTTCCTTCTCCAAGCTTGTGTATTTTAGGAGTGCTAGATGAGTTGTTATTACCAGTTATCATTAAGAAATGGATTGCAGTAACTATTTTAGTAGCCAAAAGAATTATTTGGAGAAAATAGTAATCTGCAATTCTGCCCTCAGACACAGACTGGCTTAGTGAGCTTTCTACTTCTGCATTAATGGGGGAGGAGGGAGACTGTCTTATAAAAACGCTTAGAAAAAAATACGAGGATGTCTGGTTACACATGAAACTACTGGATACTTTTGCAGTTTAATATATGTTTGTCCCCAGTACTCATAGGTTATTTATCTATTGAGTCACTTCAATAATTGATGCCCTGCATAAACTCTGCAGGTTCAGGGTTTATTTGTAAGACGTGGACAAAAACAATGAATATTGAATTGTTATTAAGGCTATTGATTAATCACAGTTAACTCATACAATTAACTCAAAATTAATCGCAATTAATCGCAGTTTTAATCACACTGTTAAACAATAGAACAAAAACTGAAATTTAACTATTTTTGGATGTTTTTCTACATTTTCAAATATATTGATATAAATTATAACACAGAATACAAAGTGTACAGTGCTCACGTTATATTTTTATTAAAAATATTTGCACTGTAAAAACGATCAAGAAAGTGTGTTTTTCAGTTCACCTCATACAAGTACCATAATGAAATCTCTTTATCGTGAAAGTGCAACTTACAAATGTAGATTTTTTCCTTACATAACTGCACTCAAAAGCAAAACAATGTAGAACTTTAGAGCCTGCAAGTCCACTCAGTCCTACTTCTTATTCAGCCAATTGCTAAGACAAACAATTACATTTACTGGAGATAATGCTGCTAGCTTCTTATTTACAATGTCACCTGAAAGTAAGAACAGGCATTCACATGGCACGTTTGTAGTCGTCATTGCAAGGTATTTACATGCCAGATATGCTAAACATTCGTATGCTCCTTCATGCTTTGGCTACCATTCCAGAGGACATGCTTTCATGCTGACGACGCTCGTTAAAAAAATAATGCATTAATTACATTTTGACTGAACTCCTTGGGGGAGAAGAGTATGTCTCCTGCTCTGTTTTACCCGAATTCTGCCATGTATTTCATATTATAGCAGTCTTGGATGATGACCCAGCACATGTAGTTCATTTTAAGAACACTTTCTCTGCAGATTTGACAAAATGCAAGGAAGGTACCAATGTGAGATTTCTAAAGATAGCTACAGCACTCAACCCAAGGTTTAAGAATCTGAAATCCCTTCCAAAATCTGAGAGAGACGAGGTGTGTAGCATGCTTTCAGAAGTCTTAAAAGAGCAACACTCCGATGCGGAAACTACAGAACCCAAACCATCAAAAAAGAAAATCAACCTTCTGCTGGTGGCATCTGACTTAGATGATGAAAGTGTAAATGCATCAGTCTACACTGATTTGGATCATTATCGAGCAGAACCTGTCATCAGTATGGACGCATGTCCTCTGGAATGGTGGTTGAAGATAAAGGGACATATGAATCTTTAGCGAATCTGGCACGTAAATATCTTGCAATGCCGGCTACAACAGTGCCATGAGAACGCCTGTTCTCATTTTCAGGTGACATTGTAAACAAGAAGCGGGCAGCATTATCTCCTGCAAATGTAAACAAACTTGTTTGTCTGAGTGACTGGATGAACAAGAAGTAGGACTGAGTGGAGTTGTAGGCTCTAAAGTTTTACATTGTTTTGTTTCTACATTTGTAAGTTCAACTTTCATGATAAAGAGATTGCATTACAGTACTTGTATGAGGTAAACTGAAAAATACTCGTTCTTTTGTTTTTTACAGCACAAATATTTGTAATCAAAAATATAAAGTGAGCACTGTACACTTGGTATTCTGGGTTGTAATTGAAATGAGTATATTTGTAAACGTAGAAAACATCCAAAAAATTTAAATAAATTGTATTCTATTATTGTTTAACAGTGCGATTAATCGCACAATTAATCTTTTTAATTGCATGATTAATCATGATTAATTTTTTAATCACTTGACAGCCCTAATGGTTATTTATATGGTATTTCCATCTTGTGAATGTATTTATAGAACTTTGTTTTTATATATATTCACATAATGAAACAAAAATAAAGTTTAAAAGAATTGAAGAGAATTCCACTGTCCCTATCACTCTGAAAATGTTACAAAGTTTCAAGATATATAGGGTAGAACTATCAAAACAGACCAGCTTCTGGCCCTACATGGCTGTATAGTTATGAAATAAATATGGGCAAAGAAGAAATGGGAAGTTTCCCTTATTGAGAGTTTAGTGTTAGTGTCCTGAGCAATAGGACATTGATTAATTCAGGGAGAACAAGAGCTCTCTATGGGCTCATCTACACAATCCTCACCCCTCAGATCTCACAAAGGTTGCAGAAACCCATAGACTTGTTTGCATTTCTTATTCCAGTCTCTTCACCTTCACTGGAATTTTGTCTAGTTGAACTGTAACACCTTGTGAAAGGGACCTGCAAATCAAACAGTCTCTAAAGCACAGAGAGCACATTAATATAATATAAACAGATGAAAATGAATTTAATATGCTTCTTTGTAATACCTGCAAGACATCTGGAAGAATATTTTATAATAAATAAATATAAATCTTAACAAGGCTGCTATCTCTTCTCCTAGCCTGGAGCAAGGAAAATAGATACCAGAGGTCTTGTCCTGCTTAAAATCAGGTCTGTCCAAATTTAAGACCACCTTCTTGAAAATCGTGTTGTGTCTCATTGTCACGGTTAAGGCTAGCAAGTGATTGGGCTTTTGCAGTGATGAGTCCTAGGACATGAACGTGACTATTCCTTGCAATCCCCTAAGCAACACCTTAATCGTTTTTTATTTTAATAGATGATTTAATCTGAGCTTGTTGACCCTGTGTCCCCGCTTTTTCCTGTACTAGATGGCCTCTCTTTGTTTTGTCCTGTATAAGTTCTAAGAGCTCTTGATCAGAATGGTTTTACTATGTGTTTTTTCCCAGCAAGTCAGCCACCTTAGCTGGAGGCTGCTTTAGAAATAAGCTAATAAAGTTCTAGATGGGTTTTTGTTAGTGTCCTTGATACTTATACTTAGTACTTAAGTATTAACACTAAATAGACTACAGATTGAGCCATTATGCCCTACATGTTCTGTGGGGGAATCTGTAGCAGGACATAGAGCTCTTCACCTGTTTGTTGTCAGTTCTTCACACCAGCCTAGAGTGGACTGGAAGTGGGAATTTTCTGTAACTTTTTATGAATCCTAGGCATGCCTCAGTTTCCCCCGAATGTTGCATTGCTGGAGTTAACATGTCTCCTGCACTGTTCCAGGAGCAAGGAGGTTTGTGTCTCACCTCCCTGTCTGGGTGGAATAAATGGAGTCACTGAAGAACTGGCTTAACCTCACTCAAATCAGAGAGTCCAGCAAGACAAAAAGATGCCCCAATGAAACAGCAGGAAACCCCAGCAGCTGGAGGTCAGACTTGTGAACTGAGCTGAAGAACAAGGTGTCAGGTGACTGGAAGAAGGGCTGCTTTTTGGAGGGCCTGAGGAGCCCAGACCTGGGGAGAGCCACAGCTGGAGTCCATTACAGCTTGGCTGGCTCATCATGGCACTGGTTTGGCTAGGATGGACTACGCAGGGGTCGGCACATGAGCTCATTTACTGTGGCATGCTGCTGCTGGCCTGGGGTCCCGGCCGCCGGCCCCGCTCAGCCTGCTGCTGGCCTGAGCGGGGCCGGTGGCTGGAACCCCAGACGGCAGCAGGCTGAGCCGCTCAGCCGGTCCGCTCAGCCCGCTGCCAGTCTGGGGTTCCATCCGCTGGCCCCTGTGAATGTAAAATGTATTACTGTCACGCAAAACCTTAAATTACAGCAAATAAATGAAGACTTGGCACACCACTTCTAAAAGGTTGCCGACCCCTGGACTACAGTGTAACTTCTGTAAAAAGCAACAGAGAGTCCTGTGGCACCTTTAAGACTAACAGATGTATTGGAGCATAAGCTTTCGTGGGTGAATACCCACTTCGTCAGACGCATGTTCTGTGTAACTTCTGTGTCTCTGTGCTAACATAAGGACCATAAGGTTGTGTAGCCAGGTGATTAATAAATGGCTGCCTCGTTTTTTTAAAGGCTGCCTGTGTTGCTGTAAATACTCCCTGAGATAAATGCACCCTGAAGGGGCTCAGTATAAGCCTCTCACAGGACTCTGGCTTGACTGGATTTATTGCAGGGAGCCATGGAGAAAGACAGCAACTGCTGGTGCTGAAGGCCCAGTCTTGGGCTAGGTCTACACTACCGCGGGGTTCCGACCTAAGATACGCAACTTCAGCTACGTGAATACCGTAGCTGAAGTTGCGTATTTTAGGTCGGCTTACCTGGCGGTGAGGACGGGGGAAAGCCGACCGCTGCCACGCTGCCGCCGACTCCGCTGCCGCCTCTTGCCGAGGTGGATTTCCGGAGTCGACGGCAGAGCGATCAGGGATCGATTTTACCGCGTCCTCACGAGACGCGGTAAGTCGATCCCCGATAAACCGATTGCTACCCGCCGGATCGGCGGGTAGTGAAGACGTAGCCTTAGAGGCCCTGGGCCTGCCCCTCTGGAATTACAGGAGCCTGGGACACTAAAGGGTCACTCCCAGGAGACTGGTTACCATGGTGATGGGAAATATGGGGGCAAAAGAAGTCCAAGCAGGCTGGCTTGGCACTGCACTCTCCACACTTTATTTGCAGCATCTTAAACAGGACACAATACTGTAAAATCTCATAGAATCCTAGAGGAAGCCCCTCTGCAATTGGATTTAGTGTGAAAAGATGACTGCTTGTAGCAGGAAAGTCCAATGACTAACTAGCTTAATGATCAGGTTAATAGACTTATGGTTTCTGCCAGCCTAGTTGTCCCAGCAGGGGCCCCAGCTGCAGCCTCAATCACCCCTACATGATCCAGTTGCTCCCCCAGAGGTTCTGACACCACAGAGGAGCAAGGGGAGGGACAAGGTAGAGACCGAAGCCCATCCACTCCACCAGGTCCCAACCCAGGACCCTAGGGGTTTATCAAAGCATCCAGCCTAGTTATTGAGCTAACCCCAAATTGTTTTCCTCCAGTTACTGCCTACCAGTCTGGAACTCCTTCAGTTTGGGGCATGATCATTGGCTTAGAAGACTCTCCCCGGTGTCTTAGTGGCCTGTTCGATCAATCTGATTTAGGGTCTTCCACTCCCACAGGAGAGTCGGGGCAGCAGCAGGAATCCAAGCCCCTGCTGGTAGGGCAGCCAGCCTTCACAAAAATTGTTGTTACTTCTGACATAACTCAACATCAGCCTTGTGTCCTCATTCAACTCCTTCCCCCCACCCTTTTCCCGAGGGACTAGTGGCCTTTTAAACTGTTCCTCCAGTGGGACATGCTCTTCCTCTTGAGGGGCAGGGGCTTCCTAGCCCACTACTTCTCTACTCCCAGCCATGGTTCTACATGGAACCTTTAGGCCTCATCACACTGCTCAGAATAGTTTCCATCCTCCACAAACTGTAATAAAACTTGGCTCTCTTCCTGTGGCACATGCTTATATCACAGCCTGTTGTGTGGGGATTTACTTTTATTGTCAATGGAACTCTACCTAGCATTTTTGTGCAACCCAAATTCTTAGAAAACTACCTAGATCTATGCACTGAAATTTGTTGGGTTACAATTGGAATCTCAGCTGCCGCTATTGAGGATTATCAGAAGTTAGAGGGAAGAGCAGTTAGCCCTTCTACTTTGTAATTTGATTTCACATACACTTGTTTAATTATTCTCTGCCTAGCTGATCAGTTATGTTGTTTGGGATAGTCCAATTGCTTCATGATTGTATGCCTACTGGGGGAATCTCTGTCAATAAAATTAGTTTTTCTTTACATGAATACTGTTCTCTGCCCTTTTTCTGATGGAGAGCATGCAGGTCAAGTCTCCTGGCAAGACAAAGCCTTGCGGTTGTGATGTGTGTGTGGATTATATTTTCTCAATTGGAATCTTGTTTCACAGGAGCTGTTGAGATGTCCCATCAGAGCCCTGTTGCCTCATGGCTTTGTGCTATGCTTCATTGCTTTGGAAGTTATATTCTTGCTGATATGTTACTTGGGGAAGCTCCTATTGATTATTTCAGCAATAACTCTAGTGTGCTCCTGGCCACGGCAGTATGGTGAGTCTTTCACACTTTGGTACAGCTCGGGGGGGGGGGTAACTCACATTGTCCAATCTGGGTGAATTAGGAAAAGGAGGGGATTAGATAGGGAGGAGTATGGAATAGTCTTTTGAATTTCTGGACCTAGTTTTCAATTAAACTGATGACCTAATATTTTGATAAGATGAGCTAAAGTTAACCTACATTTGGGTTATTTCTGTTCACAGATGCCTCAGTTAAATTGTAGCACAGCCTACAAAACCAGCACACACTGCACTGGCCCTGAAAAGAGGCTGTGTTTGGGGTGAACGTGGAGTGAGTGGAAGCACTTCAGTGGAATTGTGTACCCTTTTTTGTTGATCATGATGGTAAAGTGTCTGCAGAATTCAACAGACACTGAAAAGTTTAGTTTCCTAATACCAAAGGGGATTTTGTATTCTGTGCAGGCTGCACCCAGCACTGCCTTCTCCATGACTGAGTAACTGTGCAGAATGACAGCACAGACGCTATTCTCTCACCATCTCCTACACAGTCCAATTGGGACAGATGGGTCACTGCTTGAACTCTTTGTGGTTTTGTTCCAGGTATTTGATTTTCTTCTGCCCCATGAACCTCTTCTACAAGTGTGTCAGCTTCTTGCCTGTGAAGCTCATCTTTGTGGCAATGAAGGAGGTGGTTAGAGTTCGTAAAATTGCTATTGGAGTCCACCATGCTCACCACCATTACCACCATGGGTGGTTCATTATGGTGGTTACTGGCTGGGTCAAAGGTAAATCCTGAGCTACTGTAACTCATGAGTGGTACACTCAGCCCCTGAAGAGAGGGAGAGGAAAGTCTGGAAGTGCAGCAGAGGCACTTGCATCATGTCTCTCAGTAGTGACCTGGTTAGCTAGGGATGAAGCTAATGGGTTCCTAATAATGATGCTTAGCACAAAGATTCTTTAATCCTTGTAGCACAGTTATGAATTGGGTCATCATTCCCATTTTATTGATGGGAAACTGAGGCACAGAGAATTGCCTGAGGCCACACTGGGAGTCAGTAGCAGATCTGGGGATAAGATTCAAGATCTCTTAGTTCCCGGTCCCATTCATGTAACCACTAGCTATGACTCTCATCTATATATTTTTCAGGGCGTTTCTGTCTATGCCAAAAGGTTTAAATCCATTTTCCTTAGGGTTTTTGCTAACAGAGGGTGTGTAGTCTGTTTCAGCCCTGCTGATTGAGAAGGGGACCAGATACCCTTCCCCTACATGACAACACTTTACACAGCTGTACAAAAGAGTTTAGCTTTGGCTCCAGTGTTGATTTTAGGATTACTTTTGTTTTGATCAGGAATGGGTCTTATGACCCTTTTAGGACTAGCCTGGTTCCCATATGATTGGGAAAAGTTGTGCTTTTGCAGGGCTCTTCTGGTTTGGTGATTTCACCACTTCACTTTAACTGTTTCCTAGGTTCTGGCATTGCCTTGGTGTCTAATTTTGAGCAGCTGCTGCGTGGAGTCTGGAAGCCAGAAACAAATGAAATTCTTCATATGACCTTGTAAGTATCTAGAATAAATTCTCTCAGACCAAGAACATATCCAAGAACAGTGCCTCCTATTCTGTGCAATTCTACTTGATGTGCTGTATGAAATGAGACCTAATTTCTTTCCTAGCCCAACAAAAGCCAGTCTGTATGGAGCAATCCTCTTCACCCTGCAGCAGACTCACTGGCTCCCCATCTCTAAAGCCAACCTCATCTTCTTCTTCACTATGTTTATGATTGTTTGCAAGGTGAGTTTACAACAGGTTTGCAGTTAAAGAGTCTACAGAACCAAAGGAAAGAAGGGGTGTGTATTGCCTCAGGAGTACATAACTAAGTTGGGGGGCCATATCACCACTGGAGTACACAGTCAGGCTGGGGGAGACGTATCACCACAGGGATACAAAGACAGGTTGGGGTGGTGGTATCACCATAGGGGTATGGAGTGAGGTTGGCAGGAGCAGGATTGCCACAGAGTTATGGAGACAGCAGCTTGGGGGAGGTATATCCCCACACAGGTATGGAGCCGGGGTGTGTGTGTGTGCATATTGCCACAGGGTAAAGAGTCAGATTGGAAGAGTTAATCAGTTTAATGTAAAACTCTCCCTTCTGGGATGCTGCTTTACATTTTTGTTTAGTCAGATTCTATCCAATGTCCCCTTACCTAACATACAAATATTTCGATGTAGGGTGCTGCAGTTCTGACCAGTGGGTGTTGGCAGTAAGAGTTTCTCTTTTATTAAGTTTAAAAAGTAGTTGTCCTGAAATGTTGAAAATGGCATTTTTGGCAAGGACAATTAGCAATGAGTGAGGCAGAGGGACTCCATCGGCTTGTGTTCAAGAGAAGCCCTAGGACAAGCTCTTGCCCAAGCTCTGGGTGACCCTCCTAGGCTGTTATTGATAGCCCTGGGTGTTCACACTGTAGTTAGCCTGTAAAGAAACTGGGGGTTGAATTCTCCCAGTCTTCCAGAAGATATGGGAGATTAGGGTCCCAGCACTGAAGACCCAAATCACTTAGCAATATTCACTCTCTCTACAAAGGTTCAGGGAGCTGGGGGCAGGAATATTCCTTGCCAACTAGCATAGATGCCAACTTTTCCCAGCGTTGGTGGGTGCTCAAACCAGCACCCTCGCCCCCCGCCCCACCCCTTCCCAACCTCCTCCCAGTCCTGCCCCGCCCCCATTCCAATCCCTTCCCCAAAGTCCCCGTCCCAACTCCGCCTGCTCCCTGCCCATATTGGACCCCTTCCCCAAATCCCCGCCCTGGCCCCACCTATTCCCCGAGCGCGCCGCATTCCCCCTTTCCCCCCAGCGCTTGCTGCCACGAAACAGCTGTTTTTTGGCAGCAAGCACTGAGAGCTGGGGGAGAAGCAGGGAAGGCGCGCTCAGGGGAGGAGGCGGAGGTGAGCTGGGGGGCAGGGCGGGGAGCTACCGGTGGGTGCAGAGCCAATTTTTGGTGCAGAGCCACCAATTTTTCCCTGTGGGTGCTCCAGCCCCAGAGCACCCACGGAGACGGCGCCTATGCCAACTAGTATTTAACAGGTGAGGTATGTGATCTGTAACTGCCCATCTCTGATGTTGCATGACAGGTGTTTATGACTGCAGCTCACTCGCATACCTCGCCATTTGCTCCAATAGAAGGCTTCATCTGCCCAGTACTCTTTGGCTCCGTTTCTAGTGGGCACAACAGTCACCATGACCACCATGAGGATTCCCATGATACTTCCCCTCCTGCGAAATCTAAGGAGGAGCTGAATGAAGGCACACGGAAACGGAAAGCGAAAAAGGCTGAATAAGCAAGATCGGATACACATGGTAAACAAGCCAAGGAAGAATCCCTCAGAGCTGCATTGAAATCATCTCCAAGCCACCTGTGACCTCACATACCCTCCAATTCCTGAGACTTCAAAAGAGAGAGATGGAAATCAGGACACTGCCAGATGGATCCCTGAATTTCATCCATGCGCTTCGCCCTGCTGCTAGCTTCATGATCTTTGTCTCTACATCTAATCCCCTATTTTAGAGGGGGGGGGTACATTTGTGCCAGGCTGAGGTTTGGGTACAAGTTCCCAGCTCACCAGCAATTATGACAGTATTTTGTTACTATACAATTCCTACTGCCCTCCTGTTTCCCCCCCCCCCAACACATCATTGAAGGGGCTGTTTTGTGTTCCTCCAACTCACAAATTCCTTTTGATACCCTTAAAAAGAAAATGAAATACTTAGAAACAACTGAATATGGAAATTGGATTTTTCAGCAAAAGAGTAAATTATCTCCTGTGAAGCTGAGCTAATGCATTTCAGCTCCCATACTTGCAAAGTACCCCATGATGTAGGGCTTCAAATTAATATGGCATATTTTATATGCCTGATGGGCCTGGCCAAGTACCACTTGGGTAATTACATTTTTCTCATCTAAATTCCCCCTGCAATTCTTAATTGATACAACTTCTTCACTTCCTTAACGTAATGTTTACACATGTTTTGAAGATGTAAAATGCTATAAGTGTTCTATATTCATACTGTTACTATCTTACACTGTTGGGTAGTGTTGTTTGCTGTTAACTCTAACTGCCAACAACTCTCTGTCCCACCCCAGAGCTGACTGCATTTCATTGGGGAGGTGAAATGATCCCTACAGTTTGGATACTGGTTTGTTTGTAAACTACTTTGGAATCCTGACGGATACAGGCACAATCTAAATGATTATTTATTGCTATTTATTATTGCTAAGGCACCAAATTATTGGGCCTGAAATTGGCTTTTAAAGAGAACTCAGAATCTGTATTTACACAGTAGGGCACATTTGAGAAAGGTCTTAGGCCCTCAAGTACACTCTAGCCCATGCTGGTTCCAAAGCAGGCTGGAGGGTGGGCTCGATTCTCTCACTGCTGGGAGGGGCATTTCCTTACATTAAGATTTTATAAACCCAGGAAATGGTTTTCAGATAAATCTGATTAAAACACCACTAAACATCTGACTGGAGCGCATCTGCAGAGGAAATATGAGCCTCTTTTGTACAGCTCATTGAGCCAAACTTTTATGAGCTAAGGCTGTAGAGCACTCTCTCTCTCTCTCTCTCTCTCAAATGGGACAGAACACCACACCACACCCAGGAAGTGTGTGGGTTACAATAGCACAAGTATGGGCTTGGGAGAAGGGCCTTTGCCCAGAGGGTGAGGAAGGAAATGGTCAGTCTCCTGAATGCAGAAAGCCATGGCACATGGAGAATTCAGCCAATTCTTTCATGTCCTGCTCTGTGAATGTTTGAGGATAAACTTTAGATAGGAAGGGTTTGAAATCTATGCACTGAATTTGTTTTTAAAAGTGTGACCTTGAATGTTGCCGCCACATGAAGTGCATTTGGGTTCTGAATTTCCTGGGTCAGCTGGAGCTGGGAATACTGCTGCAGGGGCAGCCCAACTGGTGCTTGGAGCATATGGGTGAGCTTTCAGTGGCATTGCATCCTGCCATCCTCAGCTGATGGTGTAGTTGCTCTGACTCAGCCTGGGTGGGTGAGTGTGTTTGGAGGTGGGGGAATAAGTGAAAGGAATTCAGAAAATCTCTCCCCATCCCTACTCCAAAAACTTTAATTGTTAAAAATCATTGAAATAAATGGAAATTAGTTGCCTAGTGGGGCTGGTGCATGTAACCCTAAACCAAATCCTACGTACAACAGGACTAAAGCCAGTACAGGAGATCAAATTAACTGTGGTTCTTAGTTTTGAAAGTGCCTTATCCTTGTGACCTTCTCTCACTCATTATAAAATACAAGAATAGTCCTGATAGCTGTCTATTTTAATAGATTTTGTTTTATTGAAGCCTGATGTTTCTCTGACATGTGCCAGAATGTATTTAATGTTCAGTGAGATGCTTGATTCAAGGGGAATTATTGTTTTATAACAGCCATCAACAACATAAAGAGATTGTGAAGTGACTCAGTGTCCAGTGGTGCTCAGGAGGCAAATGTATGTCCCTCTGACTTGCTTAAGCCCCAGAAACACTCCAGTTACAACAGATTCCTGGGACGTGGTTACCGCCTGCTTGGCCTCCAACCCAGTTTTGACATGGTTCTAAGGTGTAGTGTAGGTTAGAGCTCACTGTGTTCTGTAACCAGACTAAAACCTTGAACATGACCAAAGGCATACTTAGTCTGGTCTATGCTCTAAATGAAATATGTGCACTTACAGGGTCTACTGCCATTGTTGTCCATAGTTCAGGCTGATCACATGGGGGCTCAGGAAAGAGGGGGCAACTTTTTGGAAGCTTATTAGTTTCCCTGTTAGAGTTACAGTGGAAACTCACTCTCTCCATATAGGCATGAAGATGGAAATGGGGACGATGCACATGCGCGCACATACACATCTCTGTATAATCTGTTTGAATCTATTATTGAGTCTTTGCATTTAAAGCTGATAAATACATATGACTCTTACAAGAACAAGAGTCCTGCATGTTTGCTCAACCCGAACCCTTTTGCTGTTATCTAGGGCTGAGTGCCAAGACTCTTTCCAAGGCAGACAGTTGGGTCAGGCTGATGCTCTTTGATAAGACCTAGAATACATGTTCTGTAAGGTATAAGAAAGCAAAGACTTCAGGCCTTCAAGGGACCGTCTCAGGCCCTGACCAGGGTGGTGAATGCAGCTGCCAGAAGGAGAAAGCTCTATTTCATTTAGTCAGGCCTTCCACGGTGAGAGCCATAGGGGCCTTTATTGAATGAGCAGGTTTCAGCTCTGGCAGCCTCTGGCATAATTCCAGCACTGGCCTCCCTGACCCCAGATGGTAGAGATGGTTCTACAGAAGGCAGTGCACCTAGAACCTACCACAAAGGAACAAGTGGCCCTTCAGGGCTGCCCCCACCTTTTGGTAGCCCACTGGGGCATCCTGTATATACAGTGGCTACTTTAGGACTATAAGAGGAGACGTGTCTGGTTTGACTCTTTAACAGTAACAGCCATGAAGTCCTATGGAGAGATGGTTTGATTTACTCACTGTCATTGCATAAGAATGTGAGTGATGAGGACAACTCAGTGCAATCCACCTGCCTGCAATGCTTTTAAATAAACGAAGACCTGCACAGGGCTAATCACTTCCAGCCTTGTGAGTCCATCATCTCTCTCTTCCTAGGAGAAGTTTTTAAGAGTTAATATTTTTGCTCTCTGGGTGATCATAGCTTTTGCTCAGGGCATCAGTCCCTTGGTCAATATAAGCTGCAATGAACGGTTAGATCTGAGGTGTCGCTATGACCTGAGCCAGGAGAGGAAAGGTCAGTGTGAGGTGGGAAGAATGATGCTTGCTGCATGTGTTGAAACCCACCATTAAAAAATACATGGTTTTAACAATTGTCCTCTCCCATCATATCCACAGAAAATGCTGAACCCATCAGTAAAATGTGCTCAGAGTGTGGTGCTGGCTGGGACTCGCAGGCAGATGAAGGCAGAAGTTTCAGTTGCTTTGTAAAGTTCTAAAATGTCACAGTGTCCCATGCTGTGCTAGCAGTGCTGAACATTCCCAACTCCACGCCATGCAGCAGTGCTGGAGCAGGAGTGGGCCTCCCAGGGCAAACAACTTCATAGCACAGATGTCACTGCCGCCAAAGATGTTCTGATCTGATAACTTTGTTGATACTAACTCTAGTGAGAAGTATCTAAATGTAATAGATTTAATCTGCAAAGAGGCCCTGGTCTTGTGTAATCATCCTGCCTGCTGGAGATGGCAGAGACTTTCTGGCAATTCATAGTCGCCCCTCTGAATATTTCCTGCTGATAGACAAGTTTCCATTTTCTCTTAAATCAAAAAGGCAGAATAACGGGTCTTTGGTTTTTGCCCTTATAGATTGTTCCCATAGCTAAGAGATGTAAAAGCTGCAAAAAGACCTTATTTTCTGTGAAAGAAAAACCTAAGATTATTTCTGTAAGAAGTGGACATGGCTCTTTACAATACAAAGAGGGGAAGCCAAACAAAATACAGAATTCCCGCCCCAAAGACCTTGCAGGGGAAAAGGCAAAAGCCAATACATTGGAGAAGAACCCCAGATTGGCCAATGCTCCCACCCTCTTGATTTCTTTTACTACTGCTGACATGTATATTCTTTCAAACTCTGCCCAGATAGTAGTAACCCCAATGTGAACTCAACATGAATGAAACATCCCAGAAAGTAGAGTTGGAGGTTAGATTATCCAGTCCATTTCCTTGGCAATAATGGATTTTTCCCTCTTGTACACTTCCCAGTGTTTTGTTCACTGTAGACTGAAGTCCCACGCCAAGAGGATCCTGCCACTTCCTTCTGCTGACTATTTAATGGTTGCATGGTGCTTTGAAGATGCAAACCACTAGAGGTATTGAGTATCATTTCAGAGTGTGGAGAGAACTCAGCTCAAAACTAGAGCTTCCTATGCCAACTGTACCACCCTCTGATGCACCTGGTTCTGGCAGCTGTCAGAGTCAGGATGCTGGACTAGAGCACTGACTAGCCTGACCAAGTATAGTATTTCCTATGTTCCTTGCTACAGTAAGGTTTTCCCCTCCCTCAGCAGCCTGTTCTGGTCTTATACTAAAGCAGTAAGAAATTAGGAAATCTTGAAAAAAGCTTTTTCCAAGATTCCCACAAAGTGTGTTTGTTTTAATACAAACTTCTCTCATCTTTATGGGAAATACAGAGCAACAACCAAGCAACAGAGGCAATTTGTCCTTAGCAGGCAAAGCTGAGACTGTTGATCTGCACACAGAGAGAGTTCAAACTTGCCTCTCTGAGGTGCTACTGCCTTGGTCACCGTAAGACTGATTTTGTCCCAGGTGTCTGTGGATACAATCAGGCTGTAGAGCAGTAGGAATATACCACCATCCACCTGACTAGGATGGTGACGGTGATTGTGAAACGCTCAGGGAGATTAGAGAGGCTACAAAAACAGAAAACCCATTAATAATGGGTTATTTCCCCATATTGACTGGTAACTGTCACCCCAGGGTGGCATGCAGAGACAACATTTCTAGACACCATTAATGACTGCTTCTTGAAGCAGCTAGTCCTGGAACCCACAAAGAGAGAGGACATTCTTGATTTAGTCCAAAGTGGAGCAAATGATCTGGTCCCAGAGGTGAATGTAGATGAACCACACAGCAATAGTGACCATAATATACTTAAATTTTACATTTGGGGGGGAGGGGGGATACCAAAGAAACCCATCGCAGTAGCATTTAATTTCAAAAAGTGGAACTACACAAAAATGAGGCAGCTAGTTAAAGAGAAATTAACAGGAACAGTTAAAGGAGTGATACGCCTGCAAGCTCCATGGAAACTATTTAAAAACACCATAACAGAGGCCCAAAGTATATGTATACCTGTCACGTGTCCACTCACCACTTGCAGTGCCTTCTGCTGGCCGTCCTGGGAATTAGCTCTGTCAGGCTCCTCCTCCAGTGGCATCTTCCCTCGTATTGTCTCTCTCTACAGCCCCACTCACTCCCGGACCTGCCATCTCCTCTTCAGGGCATGGCTCTCCAGTCAGGTCACTAAGGTCCTCCCTTTCCAGGGAATTCACAGTCTTTCCAGACCTGCTGGCTGGCATCTCCAATGCTCTTGCCACGCCCCAGTGGCTGGTAGGAGAACCCAGGCCTGTCTTCTACACTGGGTTCCAGCCCAGGGACCATATAACAAGCAACTACAGTCCATGTACAGTCCTACTCCTTGCTGCTGTTACCCTGGGCTTCTTCCTACTTATTTAGCTTCCCCCCATCCAGGTTTGCCAGCCTCCAACTCCCTCCACTCAGAGAGTGGCTACAGTCTACTTTCTTGCAGTCTTTCCCAGTGGCACCCCCGTGTGCAGCCAGCTACATACAGGCTTTATACAGGCCCTGCCTGCTCCTGCACAGTGAGCCTGTTCCTCTAACGAGGGCATTCAATCACTAGGTTAATTGGACCATCGGGCCTCCATTAACCCCTTACACTCCTGTGTGGGGTGTACACCCCATCACAATACCCCAAGTTAAAAAAATAAAAAAAAGGACCAAAAAACTACCCTGGCTAAACGGAGGAGATTTGAGACAAAAAGACATCTTTTAAAAATAGGAAGTCAAATCCTACAGAGGAAAACAAAAAGGAGCATAAACTCTGGCAACTCAAATGTAAAAGTATAATTGGGCAGGACAAAAAAGAATATGAAGAACAACTAGCAAAATACACAAAAACTAACAGCAAAAACATTTTTAAGTACATCAGAAGCAGGAAGCCTGCCAAACGATCAGTGGAATCAGTGGATGATCAAGGTGCTAAAGGAGCACTCAAGGAAGACAAGGCTGTTATGGAGAAGCTAAATGAATTCTCTGTAACAGTCTTCACTGCAGAGGATGTGAAGGAGATTCCCACACCTGAGCCATTCTTTTTAGGTGCCAAATCTGAAGAACTGTCCCAGATTCAGAGGGGTAGCCGTGTTAGTCTGGATCTGTAAAAAGTGACAAAGAGTCCTGTGGCACCTTATAGACTAAGAGATGTATTGGAGCATAAGCTTTCGTGGGTGAATACCCACTTTGTCAGATGCATTATAGGGGGGTCATGCGTCTGATGAAGTGGGTATTCACCTACGAAAGCTTATGCTCCAATACATCTCTTAGTTTATAAGGTGCCACAGGACTCTTTGTCGCTTGTCCCAGATTGAGGTGTCAGTAGATGGTGTTGTGGAACAAATTGGCAAATTAAACAGTAATAAGGCACCAGGACCAGATGGTATTCACCCAAGAGTTCTGAAGGAACTCAAATATGAAATTGCAGAACTACTAACTGTGGTATGTAACCTATTGCTTAAATCAGCCTCTGGACCAGATGATTGGAGGGAAGCTAATGTACTGCCTATTTTTAAAAAAGGCTACAGAGGCAACCCTGGCAATTAATGTCCATGAAAAATGCGTCACAGATCGTGAAATCTAGTCTCCCCCATGAAATCTGGTCTTTTGTGTACTTTTACCCTATACTATAGAGATTTCATGGGGAAAACCAGCGTTTCTCAAACAGAAGGTCCTGACCCAAAAGGCGGTGCGGAGGGTTGCAAGGTTATTATAGGGGGGTCATGGTATTGCCACCTTTACATCTGTTCTGCCTTCAGAGCTATGTGGCTCGAGAGCAGCGGCTGCTGGCCAGGTGCCCAGCTCTGAAGGTAGCACCCTGCCAGGAGCAGCGCAGAAGTAAGGGTGGCAATACCATCCTATGCCACCCTTACTTCTGTCCTGCTGCCTTCAGAGCTGGGCAGCTGGAGAGTGGCGGCTGCTGGCTGAGGGCCCAGCTCTGAAGGCAGCAGGACAGAAGTAAGGGTGGCAATACCATACCATGCCACCCTTACTTCTGCACTGCTGTTGGCGGTGGTGTTCAGAACTGGGCTCCTGGCCAACAGCTGCTGCTCTGTGGCTGCCCAGCTCTGAAGGTAGCACCACCACCAATAGCAGTGCAGAAGAAAGGGTGGCAATACTGAGACCCCCCTACAATAATCTTACAACCCTCCCCCCAACACCCTTTTGGGTCAAGACTCCTACAACTGCAACACCATGAAATTTCAGATTTAAATATATGAAATTTATGATTTTTAAAAGTCCATTTTCAAAATGGACTGTGAATTTGGTAGTGCCCTACCTATCTCCTTTCGAAACCTCTGAGCAGACTCGGCTCGTTCGACCTCACAGCCCCTCTCTCACATACACTCAACCTGGTTCAGACTCCTACAAAACAGCCCAATTTGGGGTTCTTAAGGAGGACAAATAAGATCTCAGGCCCCAGCATTCATTTCCCTGCAGGGTGCAATGCAATGGTGCCACCTGGTGCATGGTCTCCAAGTCACAGGGAGCAACTGCACAGCTTGGAGTGGAGAGACATCTGCTCTGTCAGCCTCTGCTAGAGCTCATCTCCCTGGCACCTTTGGGATGCCCAATACATGGCTCAGTGAGAGGAAGCCCACTCTGCCACTGCATCCACTGCTCAATTCTGATGAAATTTTGTCTGTCTCCAGTCCTGAGCATGTGGCACCTTTCACTGTGTTTACTTTGAAGGCTGATTTAAAAAAAAAATTAATTGTAGGAGTCTCTCTCTTTTTTACGTGTGGGGGTGAAGGGTGAGTTCTTGCAGGGTTCCCATTCCAAGTGCCTCTCTCCTCATTCCAGTTGCCAAGCACTCTTCCTTCTCAGGGAGCCATACCCAAGGAATAAGGGGCTGGGACTCCAGTTCCTGGGAACCTGCCTCTCTGATGCACAGAATCTAGTCTAAACCTGTTTCTTCCTGTCTCCTCTGACATTTCACTGGCAGCTTGGGCAGAATCTCTCTTCAAATGGCTTATCTTCCTCCTACTCTCAATAACCTGAATGGAAGAATGCTGCCCCACCTCACTGCTGGGCTTCTCCTTGCCTTGGCCTCCTCTTTCAGTGTGTCTGAGGTCTTCATTTCAGGAATTTATTTTGCCTAGTTAGCCTGTCCTACTGCAGCTGCAAGAGAGCTGGAAACAGGCAAGTGACTTACACTAGGAAACACGTGGCAAACCTGACTGTACATGTCAGTCTTCTCCCTTTGTGCCTGTAACACTCCCTAGAGCACATGATCCAGGCACCAAGAATCAGCAGAGAAACGGACTCCACAGCTGGGAGAGTGGTGCACTGGTATCAGAGACTCCGACACGAACCATGAGAACAAACCAGCTCATCAAATACACTTTGTTTGTCTCCTGTTACCTCTTCTGGGTGAGTCTGAGCAGAGCTGGGGCTGCCACGCCCAGGGTGGGGCTGACACTGGCTGGGCAGCAAGATCACTGCTTGCAGGGAAACCCACTTTCAAAGTCGTCCCAGTGAAGAGTCAGTCTGGCCAGTTGTGATACTAGGGCCCTGTGGTGAGGATGGCAGGGTGCAGGTCCCTTGTAAATTGCTAATCTACCCTCTGGTATCCCTTCATCTGGGTTCCCCTTGGACAGGCTGCGAGTCCTGCTTCTCTTCTCTGGCTGGGCAAATGTCTCCTGCTCCCAGAATTAGATGCTGTTGGGGGATTTTTCCTCTTGCAAAATGATGAGTTTGTCTCTGATTCTTCCTCCTTAGGTGGCCAGTGGGCTCATGGTTGCAGTTGGCATTTATGCCAAACTCTCTCAAGAAGCAAGTAAGTACCATTTCCTGTCCCTCCATAAGTTACCAAGCTGGAGTTTAGATAAAGCTAACGAAGTGACTGCAGGGTAATTGTGCAGTCATTGCTCTCTTCCCAGTACAGCGTGGAGATGAGCTTTGTGGCCCATCTCTGACTGGCAGTTTTCAAATCACCCTCCGCCATCGTTCCTGTATGTCACTCCCCCATGGTGGTGCCCAATCTTTTTGATGGATCTACAAGGCTGAGAAGGATTATTAATAACCATGTACATTTGTCATCCCCAAAGACTGCTGAGTGTTCAGCAATATTCAATAAACAAATTACAAATGGATCAAATAAGGTGGTGCAGCCTAATGAATGCCTGAGAACTCTGGAAAGTAAACTCATGAGGGAGCTCAGCTCCTTCCACCAATGTCATGAACCTGAGGCTTCGTTGCTTCACAGTTTCAACGCTGGGGAATAAACCTCCAAGCACAAATTCCCCCTCCCTTCAATGTGCCATTTGTATTTGCTGAGCACTAGCTATGTGCTTGGTGCTGTACAGACCATAGAGACAAACATGGTCTCTGCCCGGAAGGGTTTACAGTCCAAGGTGACAAATGTGTTCATCAATTAAACTTGTGGACCTAGGCAACCTTGTAGTGCAGAATTTTATTTGGTGAGTGTTTTGTAATCCCGTAGCTCTGTGATGAGAAGGTGTGGCTAAAACCGACGAGTGCAGGGAGGAAATGTGTTTCAAGGGGAGGGTTGGGGCTTGCCCTGGAAGGCTGGTATGTGGAACTTGTCCAACTCAGTGTTCTTCTGTGAGCTCTGTATCCATTCTTGATACTCTGAGGGGAAGAGGAAGGAGCAGGATTTGGCTTGCGCAAATTTCTTACTTTGCCTTGTTTTTCAATTTCTGCCAGGTGCTGTGGATTCGCTCCTCGCTGATCCCTCGCTGATCCTGCTTACGGTGGGGATCCTGATGTTTGGCATCACCTTTGTGGGGTGTACAGGAGCCTTGCGTGACCTGCCTGTGCTGCTGAAAATTGTAAGGAGAGGCTAGTGGGATGATTTCTTCTATCTGATAGGGATCCCTATGCCTTGGGCTGCCCTTACTAGGCAACTTCCTGCCTAAAGAGAGTGCCTCAAAGGGTATGTCTACACTACAGGATTAATCCGAATTTAGATAATTCGAATTTAGGAAACAGGTTGTATAAATTCGATTGTGCGCGGCCACACTAAGCACCTTAATTCGGTTTTAAACCACATTAATTCGGTGGTGTGCGGCCACACTACCCCATTAACTTAAACACAGTAATTCGGTGGTGTGCGTCCACACTAACCCTAATTCGAATTAACAAAATCGATTTAGGCTCTACTCCGTTCGTCGAGGTGGAGTACAGAAATCGATTTAAAGGGCCCTTTAATTCGAATTAACTGGCTCTGTAGTGTGGACGGGTGAAGGGTTAATTCGGATTAAGGCAGCTAAATCCGAATTAAAGTCCTAGTGTAGACCAGGCCAAAGAGTGGAGTGTGAACCTGCTCCACCTGCATTAGAAGATCAATTTTTGTCAGTCCCTTAAGTGGGTTCTGAAGGGGGGCACTGGAAGTACTAGCATGTTACTGAGCTAGTGGGAAAATAGCTCACCAACTGCATGAACAGCAAGGAAAAAGAAAAAAAATCAGTGAATTCCTGACCACACTAAAGGCTGCACTGCCATCGTGACTCATAACTTCTGCTCCCCACCTGTCTCTTTGGCTGCACATCCAAGCAAAAAGATCTGGTGGCTTGTGCCAGTCCTGTCACCTTTTAATGTGGCCTGTTTTTCACATTTGCACCAACATTTTGCCATTTACACTATTTGTCCCAAGTCAAAGGGTTGTTTATAATATTTGCCCATCAGAATCCACAGTTGTTGCCTTTATGGGAATTTTGCAGAGAGTTTGCAAATGTAACATTCCTCCAGGTGTTGGTATGAGGTTATCTTGGGGATAATTTCATTGCGGAGTGTCTGGAGGCACAGGCATGCTACAGCAGTGCAATGCAAGAAAGTGTGTGTGATATGTTTGGAGACTGCATGTTTCTTGTAGCTAATAGAATCCAATGAGGCTGGAAGAGGTTTAGGGTGTGTTCTTTTCATTTGCAAATAACAAAAATTCCCCCTTGACAGGATTTAACATTTCCCAGTAATACAAAAGGAAAGGTTCCTTCTCAGGTGTCAGCTAATGTTTATCACTATAGCTGGGTAAATACTGGCCCCCTCCAAACAGTGTCTTGGAATATTGGCTTCAATTTTAAAATATACTTGCTCTGGGGTCCTTGTGTGCTTCTGAGCTGACCTTCTGAGCCCTCAAGTCACGCTCAGCAACATTTGGGTGAACAAATTTCAAAATGGCCTGTGTGAAGATCTGTGTAGGAAGAGCACTCCGTAAGAGTTATATTTATGCAACTGGAGAACAGAAACAACCCCATCTGCCTTATGTGACCACACTCAGACTGAATTTTGAATGCTGGGAATCAAATGCGCAGACTCAACATGATAAATCCACAGAGTAAAAAAAAAAATTCACAACTTGTCAAATAAACCTGAGGAAATTGCTGACTGCAGCAAAGCAGCAAAAACTCACCAAATAAATTGTTTGCTAACATAGTAAAGCAGAGAAGAATTCATTTCCCTGTGCTGGTTCCTCTCCCCAAAGGGAGACTTAACTATGCTAATGAAAAGATGGCATTTAAACTAGACAGGACAAAATACTGGAGAATAGACTGTAGGGAACAACAACCAGCCCCAGTGATGGGCTAACCACACTTGGCACATACCTAACCTAGCACTTTGCAACTTCAAAGCACAGCCAGGAGGTGAGTGTTATTAGCTGACCTCATAGGTCTTTTACATCCCTAATAATTAAGATTCCATGACAGGGGCACTCTTAAAGACAAATGGTAGCCATGTTAGTCTGTATCAGCAAAAACAACAAGGAGTCCTTGTGGCACCTTAGAGACTAAGGCCTGGTCTACACTGGGGGGAGAGATCCATCTAAGTTACGTAACTTCAGCTATGTGAATAACGTAGCTGAAGTCGACGTACTTAGATCGACTTACCGTGGTGTCTTCACCGCGGTGAGTTGACTGCTGCTGCTCCCCCGACGACTCTGCCTGCGCCTCTCGCGGCGGTGGAGTACAGGAGTCGACGGGAGAGCGCTTGGGGATCGATTTATCGCGTCTAGACTAGACGCAATAAATTGACCCCTGCTGGATCGATCGCTGCCCGCCGGTGGGTAGTGTAGCCATACCCTAAGTCTCCTTCCAAGCAGCTAACATGGATTTATGGCTCATGATAACAATCTATAATGCACTAACTTTTTGTCCTATGATAACAGAGGTGTGAACTGCCCACTTCACCTTGAATGACCTCTTACAACATGTAATTCCTTATGCTAAACAACCTGTTCCACCTTGTATTTAGCTGTGACACTCTGAGTACATTTCCCAGTCATGAAGAAAAGCTCTGTGTAAGCTCGAAAACTCGTCTCTTTCACCAGTAGAAGTTGGTCCAATAAAAGATCTTACCTCACCCACCTTGTTGGGACCAACACAGCTACAACATTACAAAAAGCAGCTAATAGGGCAGTCACAATGGCAGCAAGGTCAGAGTATGTCTCCCAGCCTAGGCTGACAGATTTGGGTGAGCAGAGCTTGCACTGGAGGCTGAGCCCCAGCCCAAACTGCAATTTCAAAGTGCTGTCTCTAACACTATCTTTAAAACACTAGTGCAAGCCCCATTAGCCCTAATCTGGGCTGGCAGGCTTGCTCCAAAATGCTGACCTGACTGTGGAGTCAGTGCCTGTTCCATTAGCACAGGCAATCTCAGCTCCATCACCAGTGCTATAGCAGAGGTAGTGGGGCATTTTTGTCTGAAACATTCTAATCATTTTCTTCTAGCCTCACCTGCAAATGAACCACGGAGGCTTGTGGGAAAACCAGCCAGGGGAAATTCTGTTCTAGCCCATGATGTATTCCTCAGCTGGGACTTATAGGCAGGGGACTTGACTCTCTCCAATACATTCGGGTAGTGATATTTACCAGCAGTACTACCATTTAGCTATGATGGGGAGCCCTATCTTGTAATAACACTGGTATCCAGGTGGTTGCCTGGAAGTTCTCACATTCAGCCCTCCTGCTGCAAGGAGGGCTGGGACCTGAAAAAATGGCAGTGTAGTGCAGGCAGGAGACAGCCTTTTATGCATAATCAGGCCTGGTCTCTCCAAGGGGCTGGTAATTTAAACAGTTCCCCTGCTCAGCCAGGTCTTATGCTTGTCCCCTGTGTTCTCTGCAGTGTTTCAGCTGCTGTGTTCTCTTGTAGAATCTGGAACTAGATTTTCCAAGCCTTCCTGCACAGGGCGTATCTCTGGAGTTTCCAGGGATTGTCTTGTGTGTAACAAGTCTTAAGCAGGCCCCAGTGCCTTGGGGCCCCCCAAGATACAGTATTACTGAAGGGGAAATGCTGGTTCATTGCACCTGACAGCTGATTTCCTCTGGACTGTTGGAGGTGGAGGATGATCTCATTGGAGCTCTGGGCATGAGTATTAACACACATACACAGCAGGGTGAATGTACATGACACATCATAGACACAGCCCCAGCCCCACAGAGCTCTTGCTCTAAGGGCTCTTGCATCGATGCTGGTGGGGGGAACTGGTTGCTCTACAGGTTGTTCTGATGATCTCACCCCTTCATTTTTCAGTTTGCCTGGATTTTACTGATCATTCTCATTCTCCAGATCGTGGCTGCTGTCCTGGGATTTCTCTTCTCCGGCATGGTAACTGCAAAGCCAACTCCAAAGCTGGCTGACACTTTGCTGCATTAGACAGTTGCATTTGGCAACATAATTGCATGAGCACAGATCTAGAAGTCAGTAACACCCTATGTAGCCTTGGGCAAGTCTCTGCCCCTCCCTGCCTCAGTTTCCCCTCTGGAAGATGGGAACATTAATACTTCCTCTACCTACCTGACTGTGCGGTTGTCAAGATGAATCAGGGAACATCTGAATGCACAGTGTATGCAGAGTATTTATTCTCTGGCTGCCAATAGGGATGCAGGTCAACCTTCTCCATCTGCACTTTGGGGAGGCGAATGGGGGAAAAGACAGCCACTCGGGTTTAACTTGCATTTGTCCCTGTGACATGCTCAGATTAGGGGTGCCTCGGAGAGACCAGATGCCAGAGACAAGACTTGGGCCCAAAGTGCAGGAAATGGAAGACAAGGGGAGCTTCTGAAAGTCAATGAATCTGCCTGGTAGATGCTGACAACTGCACTGTCTGTGTGTGTTGCAGGTGTTGGAGAAAGCAGCATTTCTGATGGGAAAAGCTATCTCCGGTTATAGGGATGACCTAGATTTACAGAACCTTATTGATTATATACAGAAAAAGGTAATTTAAAAACACCTCTCAGATTTGTATCATGCTTTGCTGTTCAATTATTTCAGTGAAGGCAAATGGCCAAACATACCCTGTCTCAGATCCTCAGTCAGTGCTGGGATCTCAGTGCCAGCATTAGACCCCCACATACACAGGGAGCCTAACGCCAGGTCCCTGACAGCCAGCTTCCCATTGTCTTGCCAGGCCCTGTGCTCAAGTCAGTGTTTTCTCCACTCCTCAAACCACAGAAAGAAGAATGGTCTCCATTTATTTTTTTCTGTCCACGGCAGCAGCTGTGACTTTCACCAAGGCAGTTGAGAACAGAATGAAATTCACCATTGACCAATTTAGGGAAACCCCATTTTTGTTCCCTGTTTGCACCACAAGACACAGTTGCTTCTCCCTCCCAAATTAGATTCCTAAAGTCCCCTGAAAGTCTGTGAATACCCATGAGAGAGATAAGAGAAAGATGGTTGAGTCAACCGTGTCTCCTGTTCCAGCCGCTGCTCAGACACTGGTAATCTGAGGAGGCTGTGGGGGAGTTTAACTAGATTCCAAAGATTACAGTTCTCCCTTATTGGATTGTAGGGGGTCTTCTGGGCAGTTTATTCCTACCCGTGGGTAACTTATCTCACAGCTATTCGCAGAACTCCTGTCTGTACAGTCCCGTGCACACCTGGGCCCTGTGTAAACAAGCAGCTACCCCAAGGTCCTCCTTTCTGTTTCACTCTCTCAGTTTGAGTGCTGTGGGGTGCATTCCTACAAGGACTGGTCCCAGAATATTTACTTTGAGTGCCAAGACTCCAACCCAAGCCTGGAACGCTGTGCTGTGCCTTTCTCCTGCTGCATCCAAAAAGATCAAGAGGCAGCCATTACTGTAAGTCAAATCTGGCCACATTTTTGTGGTTAAAATTTTTTTCTTTAGGTTTTTATTTTTAAAAAATTTCCACTGCAGCACGTGGTTGGGAGCTAAGGACACACATTAAAATAAAGCCAAAGAGATCAAGTAGGAAAGTATCAGAGGTACTTTGCATTATATAACATTTCATGTCAGGATCTCAATGCAGTTTGCAAGGTCAGGTCAGTATCATTATCCCCACTGGGTTAGGGAAACTGAGGCACAGAAAGGCAATGTGACTTTACTTAGAATATACAGTGAGTCTGTGGAAGACTCAGAACAGAACCCACATCTCCCAATTCCAAATCCCTTGTTCTAACCATTTAACATGCTGTCTGTCTGTAACATAGCTGGCTAGACCACCAAGAACAAAGCAGTGTTCTGTTCTGGTTGTTTGTTTGGGCCCATGACTATGTATCAGAATCATAGGACTGGAAGGGACCTCGAGAGGTCATCTAGTCCAGTCCCCTGCACTCATGGCAGGACTAAGTATTAACTAGCCCAGGGGTGGCTCCGGAGCCACATGCGGCTCTTCAGAAGCTAATATGCAGCTCCTTGTATAGGCACCGACTCCGGAGCTGGAGCTACAGGCGCCAACTTTCCAATGTGCCAGGGGATGCTCACTGCTCAACCCCTGGCTCTGCCACAGGCCCTGCCCCCACTGATTGGGAGGAAGGGGGAGATGCTGATCGGTGGGGCTGCCGGTGGGCGGGAGGGGCGTGGCGTGGGGGAGCTGCTGACGTATTACTGTGGCTCTTTGGCAATGTACATTGTTAAATTCTGGCTCCATCTCAGGCTCAGGTTGGCCACCCCTGACCTAGACCATCCCTGCTAGATATTTGTATCAGGACACCTGTCCCCTCCCTCTCCTCTCAGGGTCAGGCATGCAGTGACTACTTCAGGGGGGAAAGAGCAGATCCTGTTCCTCACTCACTAAACTCTTACTGGCTCTTCTCTCCCTGCAGAGTGTTCTCAACACCATGTGTGGCTATGGGACCCAGAACCTGAGATCATGGAAAGCAGAAAGTCTGATATACATTGAGGGCTGCTTGGAAAAGATTGTTGGCTGGGGGCAGAGAAACCTGCTGCTTGTTGCAGGGCTAGCAATAGGACTGTTTTTCTTGGAGGTAACTGAGGCTGTAACAGCGTTAAGACTATGTCTGTATTAGAAAAGTGCATCAGTTTAACTAAATCCATTAAAAACTAATCGAGTTAAACCAGTGCAAACTCTCAAGAGCAATGCACTTAAACTGATTTAAGCTAAATTAATATAAGCAAAGGTTAAGTTGGTAACTTACTAATGCAAGCTAAACTAATATCAAGCGTGTTGATGCAAACTACCTCCATGTATAGAAATGCATCTATATTAGGAGTTTGCATTGATTTAATTAAATTGATTTTAAAATAAATGTGGTTAAACCAGTGCATTTTTCTAGTATAAACAAAGCCAAGAATCTGCTTGGCTAGCTCTATGAATGATAACCACTCCCCTCCATACAAAGTTTTCAAACTTGGGTGGCAAACGTTAACAGAAGAGTCTGCAGAAGAGAAGAATGAGGGGGTATTTGATAGCTGCTTTCAACTACCTGAAAGGGGGTTCCAAAGAAGATGGATCTAGACTGTTCTCAGTGGTACCAGATGACAGAACAAGGAGTAATGGTCTCAAGTTGCAGTGGGGGAGGTTTAGGTTGGCTATTAGGAAAACTTTTTCACTAGGAGGGTGGTGAAGCACTGGAATGCGTTACCTAGGGAGGTGGTGGAATCTCCTTCCTTAGAGGTTTTTAAGGTCAGGCTTCACAAAGCCCTGGCTGGGATGATTTAGTTGGGAATTGGTCCTGCTTTGAGCAGGGGGTTGGACTAGATGACCTCCTGAGGGCCCTTCCAACCCTGAGATTCTATGATTCTAACACCTAAATCCATAGTTAGATACACAGTACTAATAATATAGTGACATATGAACAATAATGCTTAGGCACCTAAACAAGTGGCCTGAGTTTCACAGGTGCTGAACTGCTGCAGCAACCATGAAAGTCAGTGGGGGACACAGTCCTTGGCATCAGAACCTTGGGTTTTGTCTAGAGGGTAAATTACAGGATTTCGTGGTCCCTTCCCTGCATTTCCCCTGCTCTCAGCCCTCAGGGATGTTGCTTTCAGGTGTCAGTGAATCCAGCCCAAGTGACTTCCTTTTCCCTTCCAGATTCTCGTGTTTTCCATGGCCGTGATGCTCATTTACCAGATTGACTTTATCATACAGAAACGGAAAAGCACAAGGAGGAGAGGCCCCGAGAAATAAGTCTGTTGCTCCCATCAAGAGCCCAGCGTGGTCTCTATTGCCGCTGGTGCGGGCTGTGTAGAAGGAACAAACTGAGATCTCAGTCGAAACACTGTGAATACCCCAGAGGGTGCCAGGGCCCATGCCCCAGGTGAATGAACAGACACTGGAAAGCATTTTCTGTGCATATGAGGCAGAGGCAACTGCTGCTTGGAAAGGATCCTTGCTGCCTGGTGGGATCATCTGATGGGTCTCTCACTCTCTCCTCCCGCACTGTTTTATTACCATGGACATTTGCACAATACCAGATCTTTCTTTTCTGAGATTCCTGATGCTTATTCTCCATCTGTGGTCAGAGTCCTCTGGTTGCTTTAGCGATCACTTTGGAGGACAGGATTACAATTGAAAAGAAACTTGACAAATTGGAGAATTGGTCAGAAATCAACAAGGTGAAATTCAGTAAAGACAAGTGCAAAGTACTACACTTAGGAAGAAAAAAGTCAAATGCATAATTACAAAATGGGGAATAACTGGTTAGGTGTTAGTGCTGCTGAAAAGGATCTGGGAGTTATAGCAAATCACATGAGCCAACAATGTGATGCAGTTGCAAAAAATGCTAATATCATTTCGGGATATTGTAACAGAGTTCCCAGAGGGCCAGGTGGATAGCCCACCCAGTTTCCAGCCTTGCCTCCCTGCAGGAAGGCCTTTCAGTCCAGTTCCCAACCCTTGTATGGGGCTTAGCTTTATCTCAGGGTTTTCAATGTCCTTGCCCTCTCCTTACTAGAGGGGGAGTGGGGTGGAAATGAGCCTTACACTCCTCCTGCAGCAAGGGCAGTTGGTAGGGGAGCCCGGTCCCTCCCACTCTACCAGGCTCTTACCCAGGGTCCTATGAGTGCCAACAGTGTCCAGCACCCTGGAATGCCCTCCACTTTGCCCCTGGGCCATTTCCTACCATCCATCCCCACATGCCTTCAAGTCCTATATAAGATAATACAAGAAAATGAAAAGACAACTAAACCTTCAGCCCAAACTAGGCTCAGCAGGTAGCCCTATTCCTCAAAGGGAGGCTGCTTTGGCACCCTTGTTCAGGAGCCCACAGGGTAGGTCTGTCTTCCTCCCCAGCCTCCCTCTTCTGAGCTAAGTTGTTCTCTTTATGTTTTAAGGTGCCTCTCCAGTTGGAGCATGCTCTGCAGGTCTGGAGTGGTGGTGCTTCCTTTAACCCCTTCAGGCCCAGTGTGAGCTTTGTACACTCCATCACAGGTACATTAACAGGAGTGTTGTTTGTAAGACACAGGAGGTAATTGTCCCATTCTATTCAGCACTGGTGGGGCCTCAGCTGGGCCTGCCGCACTTTAGGAAAGATGTGGATAAATTGGAGAAAGTCCAGAGGAGAGCAACAAAAATGATAAAAGGTTTAGTAAATCTGACTTATGAGGAAAAGTTAAAAAAACTGGATATGTTTAGTCTTGAGAAAGATGGTGGAGGGGGATCTGATGACAGTCTTCTAATGTGTTAAGGGCTGTTATAAAGAGGATGGTGATCAACTGTTCTCCATGTCCACTGAAGGTAGGACAAGAAGAAATGGGCTTAATTGCAGCTAGGGAGATATTAGGGGAAACTTTCTAACTATAAAGATAGTTAAGCTCTGGAGCAGGCTTCCAAGGGAAGTTGTGGAATCCCCGTCATTGGAGGTTTTTAAGAACAGGTTGGACAAACGCCCATCAGGGATGGGCTAGCTTTACTTGGTCCTCCCTCAGTTCAAGGGGCTGGACTAGAAGACCTATCAAGGTCCTTTTCAGGCCTACATTTCTAAGATTGTGATAGCACACTCAGGGGGCTTTGATCACAGTGGGGCGATTAGCAATTGCTGCAGGGAAATTGTGAATCTGTTTACAAGTACCAGTCCCTTGTAATAACTAATGGGGAATGTGCCAAAGGGACAGAATTGTTTCATAATAAAGATTTCCCCCATTTTCCATGAGGTGCCAGTTCTTTGGAGTTTTAAAGCCACAAAGTCCCTGTCATTGGAGGCTACTGGCTAGTGCAGTCCCTGGGGGATTTGTATCACAGGCTCTGTGTTCAGCTATATTTGCATGTACTGTAACTATACAGGTATCAGAGGGGTAGCCGTGTTAGTCTGGATCTGTAAAAAGCAACAAAGAGTCCTGTGGCACCTTATAGACTAACAGACGTATTGGAGCATAAGCTTTCACAGGTGAATACCCACTTCGTCAGGGGCATGCATCTGACGAAGTGGGTATTCACCCACGAAAGCTTATGCTCCAATATGTCTGTTAGTCTATAAGGTGCCACAGGACTCTTTGTCACTTGTAACTATACATGTTATTGCCAGGAATGGTTTCTTGAAGAGCTGAACCTTCAGGATTGTATTTTTTTTTTGTCATGGTGCTAAAGGGTCCAATCATGTTAAGAGCATCCAGCTCCCATTCACTGAGCACGCCTCACCTTTTATGATCACAAACCCAAACTTTTTTTGGTGGGAGGGCGATGGAACCAAACACCTTTTGCATCTGAAAACTACCAGTTTCCTTCAGCAGCAATTACAACTTTCCAGGCTCAAGAAAATTTGGGAGCCTCTAGTGGGTGATGCTGCCATAGACTGAGAACTTCTAGTTGGCAGTTATTGGAAATATGACACATTTGCTTGGAGTGAAGGAGTCTGTTTGCTGCTAACTCCAGCTGGTGAGAGTTTATCGGCAGGGCATTTTCCTCCTCACTGTACCCCATGTACTGTTGAAATGTGCAATTGGGAGTGACCCTGTGCAAGGCCAGTTCTCTCACAGTCTGACAAGTATGTGAACAAGCAGATTGAATTCTGTACAGTATAATCCAAACTGTAAGAGTCATCTTGTGCCACTGGAGTCCAGCTGTCATATCACTTTCCAAAATAAAATCATTATTTTTTATCCTGGTCATTGTCGACACTGCATGGTCAGTTAGTTCTTGTATAATAACATTTTCTTGTCAGCTTCCCCTGTGTGCTGCGTCTGTCCTCCCTGTAGTTTACTTGGAGCCACATCACAGACTTCAGAGGTCACTGTACAGGTGTAAATATTGACTGGGAATATTTTAGTAGGTCACCCTTTTACACATTGACAAAAGACTAGTGCAGACAGGGCTTGGGTGTATTCCCCCGTGTCAAAACCTGCTCTGAGCAGGTGGAAAGAATGCCAGTGCCCTGTCCGGATTCATGCTAATACTGTTGCTAGCAATGGTACCGCTGCCCACTGCTGGAATATGGCTACAAGAATTTCTAGCATAAACAAGGCCACTGAGCGAAAGGGCCTCAAGTGTACATCCCTGACTAAGAGCACACTAGAGTCTGGCACTTTAGAGCACCCCGGGGATTCGCCCAAGTGATAAACACTGGTTGCTATAGAGATGGATGCCCTCCTGGGATGCAGCCAAGCCCCTGTGTTGCAAGGAGACAGAGTTTCACAGCTATCAGCACAGACTCAGAGCTCCAGGTTTTCCTAATTTTTCCATTTGAACAGCTGAGGATTTTACTGGTCCTGTTTAAATATGAAGGAACAAAGCCCCACAATGGTCTGTTCTCTGGGGTAATGTGGGAAGTCTTGGGGGGGCAGTTTCCAAGTGTGCTGAATCGCTCACTAGTGCCACATGCTGGGTCTCATTCCTGCCACTTGTTTGAATATATTCTTCTGTAAAGCAGTGTCCTTCAAGGGAGAAGTCAGCGAGTGAAGACACCAGCATGAGTCTCAGCTGCCTCAGCCCGGACACATGCCGGGACCTTCTCCAGGGTAAGATGGTCCCTTTGCCCTTCCAGCCGTCCAGTCTGGTCCGAATCTTCATCAGCTCAGCTTCCTCAGGTAAATAAGCTGCGAAGTGCTGAAGATGCCAAATGCTTTTGGCAGTCTGAATGCAGATCTCGTCCCTTACACGAGAAGGGATGAGGGTAGTGGGTTGCACTGTGCAGCAACATGGCCAGGCTGCTTGACTCAGCAGAGAATCATGTCCTCCATGGGAGTTGCAGCTCCACATTAAAAGGTGAAGGTGGCTGCAGTTTGCTGCATTTTATTCAAAGTTAGGTGCGTGCTGTACTTGCCACCACCATCCCCTCTGCATGTAGATGGTGTCTGAGAGAGCAGGATTCTGGCACTAATGGCATTGCCAGTGCAGACAGGGTCAGCATGCAGCACACTTTACTGTGCAAGGGGCCAAGGAGAAGAGATGCTGGCTGGTGCACAAGACTGACTTTCAAGTGGCTTTAGTGAGGCTGGGTCCAATGGGTCCCCTGAATTTGGTTCTTTACTTCCATTGTAGTGTGGAGAAAAATACATGGAACAGCATGTGTGTGTATGTGCTTGTGTGTGAGAGCATGGGTGGGAGTGTGCATGCTTGAGCATGTGAAGAGTGGAGTATGCATGAATGTGTGTGTATGTGAGGGGGAAGGGCTGTGCATGTGCAGGGCATTGTGTGGGGTAATGGGTACATATGTGGCTGTGAATGCTCTTATCTTTCTCCTATTTGCTCTTTGGTTTTCTTTGTCACACCCCTGGTAGAGCTCTCTCAGTTGGACCTCATCAGGTTGCTGTGTTTGGATCCCAAGATGCTACACCTGTGTGCTCTTAAGCTTCCCTTGGTCCAAGTAGGCTGCAGCACTGTCTCTTTATTTGGCTGTTATGGTACACGTCCTGGGCACAGGCTTTCATCTGTTAGCCCTTCACAAAAATGGGACTTGATGGCCCGGCTGTCCTAGGCCCCCAGAACCAGAGCTCACTTCCCAAACTCTCCAGTAGCTTAAGCACAACTTTTTCCAGGCTCCAACCCTGTAGGCACTCTCCTTTACAGTTCACCTATCCAGGGACACATGATAGTGGAAACAGAAAGAGACCTAGGCTTTGCAAAGGCTTCAAAAACCAATCACTTCTTTTTTAGCTAGCTCAAGAAATACACAAATCTAGACAAAACAATCACACCTGGACACATTTCCCTACCTCATTTCCTCACCACTCTTGAGTGTTCTTCATGCTTAGGTCTGAGGTCTTTAAGGAGTCCAGAGTCTCCTCTTCTGTGCACAGCTTCTCCTCTGAAACATGGAATCTCTCTTTCCTCTGCATCCAGTTCCCTCCTCCTTAGTTGGTCCTGCAGTTAAAAATGACCCCTCAGCTATGAAAGCATGCCCCCATGTGCCTCTCTCCTGCCCAAGCTTCCCTTGTTCTGTGAGTCCCCACTCTCAAGATCTCTGGTTTTTAAGACACAGCACTAGTAACTGGCCTTTTTGTTCTCCTGATTAGGGATTTTCCACTCTCCTGAACCCTACATTGTCCCTGGTTTTGGAGATACACAGCACAGCCCCTGACAGCAGATGGCTGACTCCACATACACGTATTGTTTGGGCTCTACCAAATTCACGGTCATGAAAAATACGTCACGGACTGTGAAATCTGGTCTCCCACCATGAAATCTGGTCTTTTGTGTGCTTTGACCCTATACTATAAAGATTTCATGGGCGAGATCAGCGTTTCTCAAATTGGCGGGTTCTGACCCAAAAGGGAGTTGCAGGGGGAGTCGCAAGGCTATTTTAGGGGGGCTGCGATATTGCCACCCTTACTTCTGTGCTGCCTTCAGAGCTGGGTGGCCGGAGAGCAGTGACTGGTTGCAGGAGAGTGGCAGCTGGTGGCTGGGTGCCCAGCTCTGAAGGCAGTGCCTCGCCAGCAGCAGCGCAGAAGTAAGGGTGGCAATACCATACCATGCCATCATTACTTCTGCGCTGCTGCTGGTGGCGGGTCTGCCTTCAGAGCTGGGCTCCTGGCCAGCAGCTGCCGCTCTCAAGCTGCCCAGCTCTGAAGGCAGCGCTGCCACCAGCGGCAGCACAGAAGTAAGGGCAGCAGTATCACAACCCCCCTTACAATAACCTTGCAACACCCACCCCACACACACACACCTTTTTGGGTCAGGACCCCTACAATTACAACACCCTGAAATTTCAGTTTTAAATAGCTGAAATAATGAAATTTACGATTCTAAAAATCCTATGACTGTGAAATTGACCAAAATGAACCGTGAATTTGGTAGGGTCCTACATATTGTATGCAGTGTCACTGTAGCCATGTCGGTCCAATAAAAGATGTAACCTCACCTACTTTGTCCACATACACTGAGTAATTCAATGACACAGTAATTTAATTAAATCAATCAACCAGTATTCATAAGTTGCACATAGACAGATTCCCCAAATCATCACATTTATTTTAACTTTCTCTGTTAACTGTTTGGGTTCATTCAGTGGATATGACACCGTTACAAGGTGCTGCACTGACAGTGCAGGAGAGCCCTCTTTTCACAGCAGGCACAGTAGGGGCAGCAGCCACAGAAGGTTCACAAATGCAGCTCTGTCCCATGTGGAGGGACCCCCTCTAGGAGTTAAAGTGTGCCCTTTGCTGTGGCTTTTCTACTGAGACAGCCAACAGAGGGGCTGATTAGTCCCATACGTGAGGGGGTTTGACCACCGTGAAATTCATCCGGGGGTTGGAAATACATTGTCCTGGATCAGTACTAGATCAAGGCTGCTGTGTGGTACTCAACAGCTCTAAGCTACCTCAAAATCCACTGTTGCTCAGCTTGCATTTAAAAAAAAAACATAAAACAAACAAAAACCACATTGTTTCAAGGCCTTATGAAGAAAATGTTTAAAATATGACTTCACGTCACCAATGCAGTAATGTGTGCCTGAATCCGCAAACAGCAGGAAACAATAGTGTCAGACAGTACTGTGATGAGGAGAGTATGAAACCTAGCTAGATTAGACAAGTATTCATCTGAACAGGGTTTTTAAATCTGAAACCTAAAGGTGATGAGTAGGTTGATTGACAACTAGATAGAAGATTCCTAACTTTTGTTGTGGTGCTGCACAAATCTTTCACCTGATGATTACCTGTTCTGTTCATTCCCTCTGAAGCACCTGGCATGGGCCACTGTCAGAAGACAGGATACTGGGCTAGATGGACCTTTGGTCTTACCCAGTATGGCCATTCTCATGTTCTTCCTTGCAGACATGGCTACAGAGAGAGAGACCCTGCTTAAGGCAGCATACCCTGAGGTCCAGGCCTTCTGTCAGAAGCACAGTTTAATGTTTGAGGTAAACCATTTCCTGTACTACAGATTATTGCTGATGCTTTCTGATCTGGCTGCAGGCCATCAAAGTGTGTGAGATGCAGAAAAAAGTGATCCATGCCCCACAAATGCTCCCTGACTTTTCAGCCTCCCTAAAGGCTTAGGAGCTTTCAGGAAGGGCTGTGTTGGCCTCCTAGTTCTCACATTACTCCCAAGCTCAATTGGAGAAATTATTCTATACTTTTTCTACACTGATAAACAAGTGTTCTGTGTTCCACCCCAGAGGTGGATGCACTTCAGGAGTCTCTGAAATTATCCCAGTCTGTACCATCTGTGCAGAACTTTTGGCATAAAAGAGGTTGTTGTAAGGCTGGGGATCATTATTATTATACCCTATAATGCAGTATCATACAAATATTGTATCAAACATCCTTCAGATTAACAAATTTCCTTGACTTGAACAAAACTGTATGAGTCACATGTCAGGCTGCCTATGGTTCAAATTCCCAAATTTGTGCATCCTTCTGGATATCCCTGGCAAGAAATTACATGCCTTTCTGCCTCTCCCAAGTTTCTAGTCACTAAGTCACATGGGCCTTGTTGATTTCAACTTTATCTTTGAAATTAAAGTGATGGGGCAGCTTTGTCCCTCCATATCACTGCCATTTCAAGATGATGTGAATTATTCTCCAAGCATCCCTGTGCTTTTTTGCTGTTCTGCAGGTAATTGACCTGAGATGGGGTGTTTGTGACGTTATAGACACTGATCACATGAGCACACAACTCTGTCTGGAGGAGATTGAATCCTGTCAAAAACTGTCAGTGGGTCCCACTTTTATCGTAAGTACAAAGAGTGCATGCTCAGACCCCACTACCAAGGAAGACATATGGGACTGGCCTCACACATCCATAACTTGCTGAGCTCATGTGGAGATGCAGGAGTATTTTAGCAACACAGAAAGGTGCTTGTCATTACTTGGGGGAAGAAGTCTTCAGAAGTATTTCGTCAGGGAGCAGAAGAGGGAAGTTTCAGCAACTAGGTGGGATTTGGCCCCCAAAAGTACACACATGGCACATGTCCAGGCCAGCTCTGAACACATGACTTTCATTGGCAAACTAAACAGTTCAGAAAAAATCTTTTCGGGAAAGAATGTGGCAAAGAACCAGGAATATACCCCCATGGCAAGGAGTGAGTGTGTTGTTCCACTGCTTTGACCCACACAGGGGGAGGGAACTGGGGACCCTCTAATACCTCCTTCCAGGAGCTGAAGGCTGCATGTTATGGCAACCTCTTTCCTGACCTGCTTGCTGCCCTTCCTTTAGGTGACCTAGCACTGTGGTGACAGGCATGGTATTAAAGATCTGATCAGAACACAATACTTAGAGCTGTCAGGTCCTGTTCTCTCCAAAGGAGGTGAGCTGGGGCTACAGTATCAGCCACCTGTTCTGGTGCCACACCCACCTTGTTGTTTGGGGTTGGTTAGATTTTAGAAAGAGAGAAGAAAAGGTGCTGATGACAGGACAGAACAAACAGGGACAGGGCCCTGCCCTAGCAAGAGCCCAGTCCTGGTAAGGGCCTGGCCCCAGGGAGGCCTTGCTGTGGTGTGGCCAGAGCTGCGTGCGAGTAAATAAGTTATTAGGCAGTTGTGTGAAATACATCTGATTTCCCCAAGAGTCTTCTGCATTCAAAGTCTGCCAGGTCTCAGAGAGAGAGTCAATTAGAACCTCAGCACCGGGTTACTGTGTGTGTCCCAGACGAGCATGCTCTGTGCTCTGCTCTGACTGTTCAGATGCTCCCATTAGCTGCTCCATGTTGTATTCCGCAAATGCCTCTAGTGGTAGTCAGGTAATTTCATAACCAAGCAGCCATGCCCAGACTGCCTCCCATTATGGGTCTGGCTCCCCAGGCCTCAGCCCAAGACCCGATCCATTTGTCAGGGCCTCAGATACAGCCAAGCTCCCAGGACCTCAGGCCCAGTCCAGCTGTCAGAGCCACAGCCACAACCCAGTTTCCCATCCGAGGCCTTGTCCAGCTCGCAGGCACAAGCCCAGTGCAGCTCTCGGGACCCCAGGTCTTCAGTTCTACTTATTCAGGAGAAATGGGTTTCCCCCATTTGCCTGCAGATGATGCTGCTGTTGAGTATTACAAGCCTTTTCTGGTCCCTCTGCTACAGGGGCTGCTTGGGGATCGCTATGGACACCGGCCCCTCCCCCGACTTATCGAAGAGAAAGAGTTTGAGGCCCTGATTGCACAGCTGATAGGGGACCCCACCGCCACACATCTCCTGACATTTTGGTACTGGAAGGATGAGAATGCCATTCCTTCTGTGTATGTCCTGCAGCCAATTACTGACCATCTGCCCCACTGCCACCCCGCTGCCAACCAGGCTCAGCACCAGGGAGATGTGGAGGTCTGGAGGAGCGTGGAGAAAGACTTGGCCGTAGCACTGCGCCTGGCAGCCCGGGAAGCAGAGAAGCACGGACTCATCAGCCAGGAACAGAGGCATCGCTATGACAAATCAGGTGTGCCCCAACATGAGACAATGGCCATAGCCAAGCAGGGCTCTCCCCCTACACCCTGGTTTTGTCTTCTTTGTAGCCATCAGGAGAAGATGGGCCTTTAACTCCATTTTGAGTCACCCCCAGGCTGTGGGTGGGCGGGTAGCAGTGTGCTGGCTCGCTAGCTGCGCTTGAGGTGCAGAGTGGGTAGGTGGGAGTGTGCTGGGCTGATTTAGGCTGTGGCTTCTCCTCTGCTCTTTGTTGGACCTAAATGTTCTTCACATCTCCCCCTTACTTTTGTAGAGACAGAGTGGGAGATTGAACAAGGCCTCCTCAACACCCAAGAGATCGACTTGGCTGCTTCCATATTCCTCAGAGAGGTTGAGGGCCTTGACAAACACCTGCTGGAAGGGACAAGCATGCAACTGGTGGATACAGAGGAAGATGGTAGCCTGGACAATGAAGCCCAACAGCTGCTCCGGAGCCTCAAGGCAAAAATTGCAAACTATTACCCCCAGCATCTCAAAGTGCATACAGTCCCATGGAATGCACACCCTGAGAACCCGCGACACAAGGGGCATACCAAGTACCTGAAGGAGCTGTGTGAACAGTTCATAACTGCTACAAATCACCAGGTCCTGAGAAGCCTCCGATACCGAGGGAAGAGCAGCGAGGAGCCAGAGGGGCTTTTGCAGGAGCTGAGCCACCACATGATGCTGTGCCTGGAGAGCTGCAGAGTGTTCTGTGGGAGGCTGGACTTACTGGATAATATTCTCCAAAGCATCAGACAGAATGATGACCATGTCCACACACCCCTCATTCTCTATGGGCCTCCAGGCTGTGGAAAGACAGCCCTGATGTGCAAATTGTCTGAGCAGGTGCGAACTCTCCTGGGGCAGGAGACTGTGGTGGTAATTCGCCAGCTGGGGACATCCCAGGTCAGCTCTGCAATCCACAGCCTGCTGAGAGATATTTGTTCCCAGGTGTGTTTAGCATTTGGTTTGGCACCTCTTCCTGTACAGGTAACACAGGCTTGCAGTGATTTAATCCTGTTCTTCCATAACCTCCTCCTCACTGTCTCTCACCTTGGTGTACAGTCACTGGTGCTGTTCTTTGACTCTGTGGACCAGCTAATCCCTGCTAATGGTGCCCACAGACTCTACTGGCTGCCTAAAGACTGCCCCCCAAAGGTTCACATTGTTGTCTCCAATTCCACAGCAGAGCATGGGATTCTGGAAACTCTCCAAGAGGCCATGCCTGAGCCCGAGGTCTACTTTGAAGTGGGTCCATTATCCAGAGAGGAAGGTGGGAAGATGTTGGAGGTGCTGTTGGCATCAGTGAGACGGAAGCTGAGCCCAGCTCAGCAGACTGTTCTCCAGCACAGTTTCCCTGAGGGTGGGCACCCCCTGCTATTCAAGCTGGCCTTCAATGAGGCCAGGAGATGGGCATCCTACACTCTGCCTTCAGCACTGATGATTGTTACCACAGTCCAAGAGGCCATGCACCGTCTGTGCGCGAGACTGGAAAAGCTGCACGGCACGGTCCTGGTGGCACACATGCTGGGGTATATTGCCTCCTCACGGTAAGTGCTGCCATATCCCCTTTTGGAGCATCCTGCACCATCCAACTGCTCCTTTTGTCTGGGTGAATCTCAATGGCTAAACACAGTTCCAGGCAATAGCAGCTCTCGGCTTCTCCAGTCTGTGAATGTCTTTACATGAGCATAAGCACAAGCTTCTTTCTCTTACCTGCCACGCTGCCTAGTCTGGCCTATGGGTAATTGGTCTCCTGTACTCCTCCTGGATTTGAGCTCTTAGCTAAGACTGCCTAGTGGAGATTGGGGTGGATGAACAGGTTGTGCATGTCTTTCTTGCCCAGAGCTGGAGTCCCTGTGAACAGCAGCTAGGTGGGTTTCCTGGTGGATGGTGGTTTGGGGCCAGCTGGAGAGTGAAGATGAGAGAGAGAGAGAGAGAGAGAGAGTGTGTGTGTGTGTAAAAGGAGTAAAGATACTGCTCACCCTCCCACTTTGGAGGCCAATGCATACTGTTGGGGGGAGAGGACTAATCTCCCCGATTCTGTAATTTCCCAAATCAGGAATGGGCTATCAGATGCAGAGCTGAAGGACATCTTGTCCCTCGATGATGAGGTTCTCTCTGAGATTTACCAGCACTGCTCTCCTCCATGTAAAACCATCCTGCGCTTTCCTCCTCTGCTGTGGGCACGACTGCGCTGTGACATTGGAGAGTGCTTGGCAGAGAGGCAGGCAGACGGCTTTGCGCTTCTTGGCCTTGCTCACAGGTACAGCAGGGACACAGGATGAGGAGGCATAAACTCCTGTGTGGGGGATGTTCTAGTGCTGGCTGTGTGGGGATCCTGCTTAGGCTCCCTGTCTCAGCCCTGCTGTCTATTCCCATCAGTGTTGATTGCTGATGATCCCATTCTCTGGATCCCCATCTCAGTGATGATCCTATTCTCTGGATCCCCGTCTCAGTGTCTCTGCTATTTCTTTCCTCTCCCAGACAGTTTACTGAAGTGGTGCAGAATCGTTATCTACCAGCCCAAGACAAAACCAAGCGTCACTTGCTCCTAGCAGATTTCTTCAGGGGGACTTGGAGTTGGGGCATGAAGAAGTCCCTGAAACTGCCACTTCTTGGCAAGTCTCTGAATGTTGACAGGAAGGTGAGGCACCTCAGCAAGCATTCTTGGTACTCGCAGGCTCTGGACCAAGAGGCCTGGGCCCTCACACTGCAGGGCAGGAGGTGGGATCAGAGGCATTGGGAATTAGGGCAGATTGTTTCTGGGTGGCTTTTGTTTTATCTACACTACTTTGTCCATCACTGGTAACCCCACTTGATAGGGAATTGGCCTGTATCAGCTTGCCTGCTGGCTCTGCTGTGCCCCGGTGCAATATTGCTGCAGGTAGCGTGTCCCTCAGGCTGTGGCCTGGAAGGGCTAGATGTCACACCATGAATTGAAATCCAAATACTACAGCACAGGAGGCATTAGTGAAATTAATTCATTCCCTGTATCTCACCTGAGTTCTCCTTGATCACCTCCTGTTTCTCCCTTTACTAGGTAGCACCTCAGCCACTCTGGTTCTCTGATACCGTTGCAAATCGGAGGAAGCTAAGCGAACTGCCTTTTCACTTACTCAATGCTGGGAGAATTGAAGAGCTAAAGCAAGATGTGCTGGGTAAGGGCTTGGGACAATGTTCAACAGGGAACATGCTTCATTCCTGCAGCTGCATGCCAGGGAGGTGCAGAATCACAATTCATGTAACATTTCTGTATTGAAAGCACTGGGAGCTGCCAAACTGAGCATCAATAGCCAAACTGAGAAGGAAACCTGTGAAAGAGAAAAATACATTATCCTCACAAACTGTTACCCCAGACACTTCAGAGTCCTCATCATCCACACTCCAGTCACCGAGAGAAATAAAAATCCATGCCCTCACTCTTCCCAAGGCTCAGGAGGAAGCATTTTAAAACAGTACATTAAAAAAGTATTCACACTCAAAAAGAGGCTAAAAAAGGAACCACAACAATGACAGCCCCCATTCTCCCTGGAGAGTGGCCTCAGACCCTCTCCAGGAGTGGCCTTCCCCATCATCACCAGGAGCATGACTGCCAGTGCTCTGGACTGCATGGTTCCACCTTGTGTCCAATGTTCTCTGCTCTGATGGTCAGTACTCTTTTCTGCAGGGAATATGAACTGGATCACCTGTAAAATTGTTGCCACTGGAATTCAGGGCATTGCCAATGACTTTGCCATGTGCAATGAGCGTATTAACTGCCCAGAGCTACGCCTTATACAAGAAACTCTTCTCCTTTTGAAACCAGCACTTGACTATATAGATGGTGTTGTAGGTAAGAGCCACTTCTGGTCCATGTTTGAACTGCAGTTGGGCAGGGGCAGATCCGTTCTGGGGAAGTTGGAATATTTGCTCCCTAGAGGAAGTTTCTTCTTGGGCAATTACAACTAAAGATGAAATCCTTCCTTAGGTATCTCCGGACCTCTGATGAGGAACCCGCAATTTTCTTTTTGGAAAGTTGTTAGCTTTCGCCAACAGGCATCTTGTTTATTAGATCAGAGCAGTTCACCCGAATCCAGAGGGTCCTTCCCTTCACACCCCCTTCACTATCAGCATCTACTAGCCACCTGAAACCCCTGGCAGCGTTACCATTAATTAAAAGGATAGATTCACAATCCCCCCCCCCCCCCCCGCAATGAAAATTCTCCAATACACAGTTAAATCTATCCAAGTTTTTATACTGCACCCATCCCTGCAGTATCTGAGTATCTAGCCAGGGAAGGGCAAACTCACACCTGCTCATTATAAACTGGTAGTCTATGCACTGTATTCCATATTGAATGATTGCAATGGCCTCTCACAGTCATATGGTAGGAGCCCTTTTAAAATTCCTTTTGTCTTTTCCCTCTTAGGAGTGAGTATTATATACACTGAGGTGCTGGCCAGGCTGCATTTTTTCATGTTTTCCTATCCTGATCTAATTGGAAGGCTGTGCCAGCAGTGTCTGAGCTGGCTCAATGTCTGTCCCCATCCTGTTCTTGTCCCTCTGTGTGGATTCCTCCAGCCACCTGGTGGGCCTCTTAAGATGACTATCACTGGATTTCTAAAAGGTAAGGCCTTTTCTCAGGGCATGAAGATTCCTTAAGGGAGCTGACGGAAACGGGTCACCTTAATGAGACCAGAAGTATAGGAGCTACATGTGAGGAGATGGCACTATCTGTCAGTTCTCCCTGCTCTCTTTGTCCCACAGCATCTCTGACATTTGCTATTTGGTGCTTGGGAAATGCAGTGGGATTTCCATGGGCCTCCTAGGGAATTTCAGAGAGTTGGGTTACTTTACCGATTGGTGATTCTCTGAGACCCAGCTGGCAGGATGGTGCATATTACTAACACCAGGGCACACAAAGGATGTTTATGATACTGTGAGGCTTACTCATATTTGGTTTAATTGTTTCTAGTTATTAATCTCACTTAGTGATTTCTGAATAATTGGCACAGTGCAGTAATGCACCAGCTCACTACAGTCTTGGAGGTGTATTAACCTAGGCACAAAATCTACTCACTCATCCCTTACCAAGATGAAGATGATAAAGCTCATTATAGTTTGCTTGCTGATTACTCTTGGGGGGAATTCTGAGGGAATTAAAGAAAAGAACTAGATAAGTTCACGGAGGATAGGTCAATCAATGGCTATTAGCCAGGATGGGCAGGGATGGTGTCCCTAGCCTCTGTTTACCAGAAGCTGGGAATGGGCGACAGGGGATGGATCACTTGATGATTACCAGGTCTGTTCATTCCCTCTGGAGCACCTGATATTGGCCACTGTCAGAAGACAGGATACTGCGCTAGATGGACCTTTAGTCTGACCCAGTATGGCCGTTCTTATGCAGAATTTTACAGAAATTAATGTTGTGCGCGCAGAATTTCCTTTCCCCCACAGAAATGGGCTGCTGGCCACCACTAGGGGGCACTGGACCCAGCAGAGCCCAACTAGCACATAGAAGACATTGCGTTGGGGCGGAGGGGGGCAGGGAAGGGAGCTAAAGGGTTCCTGACAGCTGAAGTTCCCAGCACACCTTGAGGGAAGGAGAGGGCAGTGCACAGGAAACTTCATGCAAGCCTGGGACAGAGCATTAGGCTCTTTCTCCCATTGGATCCCTGGGCTCTGGGGAGGAGGGAGGCAGGTGTCTGGGCTGGGGGAGCCAAGGCTGGGCTCTGGGGGAAAGGGGAGCAGGTATCTGGGCAAGGGGGGGGGCCCTGCGGCTGGCTCTGGGGGGAGGAGGTGTGGGTGTCTGGGCTAGGGGGAACCCGTGGCTGGGCTGGGAGTGGAGGAGGTTTCGCTGTATTGGCTGGGGGGGGGGCATGCAGCTGGGCTCTGGTGGGAAAGGGTTGTGGATATCTCCCTCCGCCCCCCCCAGCTGGGCTCTGGGGTGGGGAAGAGGGCAGAGAAACAGGAACTGGCAACTGGGTTGTCATAGTGGTTTGAGCAGGGGGTTGGACTAGATGACCTCCTGAGGTCTCTTCCAACCCTAATCTTCTATGATCCTATGATTAACTCTACTCCTGGGGGAATTTTTGTGTGTGTCTGTATTGTTACAGACATACTTGCTGACAGGTATTTTGAAATAAATTACAAAAATAATTGAAACTGGTGATTAAATAACGTTTGCAGAATTTTGCAATATTATGTGCAGAATTTTTTATATTTTGGCGCAGAATGCCCCCCGGAGTACCCAATAAAGAAAATGAATGTCCCTGTAGAAGTAGAATTTTGCTAGGCTGCATTTATGTATATATTATGGGATGGGACAGTTTCTGTATTTCCTCTGCCTGTAACACAAAGGAATTGTAAGGGTCCATCTGCCGATTTAACCTTTCATGCTGAATTTAGTACCGGTTATGTTTTTGACTGCTTTTACTGCACCAAGGGAGAGATGCCACTCAACAGTATTCCCAATATAAACAAACACAGATCCACAAATGTCTGAGGGAACCTAATCTAGTTTGGCTGGTCTCTTGTCACATAACTCACACAAGGTCAGTAAGAGACTTGCTGCTATCACAGGTGGGAAAGGATACATAAAAACATAAGAACGGTCATGATGGATCAGACCAAAGGTCCATCTAGCCCAGTACCCTGTCTTCTGACAGTGGCCAATGCCAGATGCCTCAGAGGGAATGAACAGAACAGGTAATCATCAAGTGATCCATCCCCTGTCGCCCATTCCCAGCTTCTGGCAAACAGAGGCTAGGGACACCATCCCTGTCCATCTTGGCTAATAGCCATTGATGGACCTATCCTCCATGAACTTATCTAGTTCTCTAGTTGTATCCTCTCTGCCTGCTGTGTCTGCAGACTCCCCTTCCATCTATGTCTAATTACAGGTGTGACAGTGCTGGAGCTCAGTTCTGATCACAGGGTGCTGGTGGCAGGATCCCAGGATGGCACAATGGTTGTGTGGATCATGGAGGATATTGAGGTTATGCACACCTTGACTGGGCACTCTGGTGAGCCTTTTAAAGGGGGCATGGTTCCTGACTTCTGCTTATACTATACCAGGGGTCCTCAAACTTCATTGTACTGCAACCCCCTTCTGACAACAAAAATTATGACATGACCCCAGGAGGGGGGACCGAAGCCTGAGCCTGCCCAAGCTCTGCCACTCCGGATGAGGTGGGGGGTCAAAGCCAAAGCCTGAGCCCCAGTGGCCTGGGCAGGGGGGCCAAAGCCGAAGCCAAAGGGCTTCAGCCCCAGGCAGGGTGCCTGTAACTTGAGCCCTAACCCCCAGGGCGGAAGCCCTCGGGCTTTGGCTTTGGCCCGGGATGGTGGAGCTCAGGCTTCGGACCTGGGCCCCAGCAAGTCCAAACCAGCCCTGGTGACCCCATTAAAATGGGGTTCCGACCCACTTTGGGGTCCCAAGTTCCCTCTAAGCTGTGCAGCTGCCTATTAAGCCCCGTGCAGGGGCTCAGGGCTGCGGTGGGGAGAGGCACCTCTCCCTGCCAGGCCCAGCATGGACCTGCCCCGGACTTGCCATAGCCGGGGAAGAGGAGCCCCTCCCTTGGCCCAGCCCAGCCAGAGCTGCCGCAGCTGGGAAGAGGCGCCTCTCCCCCGGCCCCGAGCTGCTGCCGTGAGAGATGGCTGGGGGGAGTCCTCTCCCCCCACCCCAGCCCCGGGGCAGCCTGCACCCCAAACCCCTCATCCCTGGCCCCACCCCAGAGCCCACATCTCCCCACATCCCAACCCTCTTCCCCAGCCCTGAGCCCCCTCCCACACCCCAAACCCTTCATCCCCAGCCCCACCCCAAAGCCTGCAACCCCAGCCAGAGCCCTCATCCCCCCACACGCCAACCCTCTGCCCCAGCCCTGCGCCCCCTACCACACTCCGAACCCCTCGGCCCCACCCCCATCACATGAATTTTGTTATGTGTCACACATCACCTCCATATTGGTGCATATAATAAAATTAATTCCACACATGGACGCAAAAAATAAGAGGGAACACTGGTCCCGACCCCCAGTTTGAGAACTGCTGTACTATACAGAAAGCTTCTGTGTGGTGGCAACACCCAGACCTCAAAGCTGAAGGCTGCACCAACCGTATTTTACGGCCAAACTGTCCTATTCCATGCAGCATCCCTTAAACAGATCAAGTAATTGCCCAAAATTAAAAGTGATTTTAGAATGTGGTAACTGAGAGCCATTTAATGGATTAAAACTGCCCCCTCTAATGTTGCTGTAGAATGCATTTAACTCCCCCATTGACCCTCACTGGAGAATTTTTCTCACGGCCTTACAAGGCATTGACTGTTTGCATCTAGTCATTCCTGAGCTGTAAGCACAGCAGGCGTTTCACAGCTGATGATAATCTGGGCACTCTTCCAACTGCTAGAAGTGGGGAGGGTCCCGCGTTTTGCAAATGCTTCTCTCTGCTGTCTTGTAGCTGAGGTGAGATGTGTGAAAGTGTTTGGAAAAGGGACTTCCGCTGTCTCAGCTGCCATGGATTACACTCTGCGCATCTGGAATTTAGTCTCTGGCAGACAGAAGTTTTCCATTCAGGACAGTCACTCTGGAGAGCAGCATCTATATCAGCTTCATGTGGATGAAAGGAACGGGATTGTGTATTCAGCATCAGGTGCAAAGGTATGGAACTAGAGGCCACCCCATAATGTAAAGTGCACAGAGAAGACAAGAGTCTGAGCAGAAACCACAAGAAGTTACAATCAGGGAATCATGGAGCATAGAGATGGAAACAGGGATGCTAGAACTAGGGGTGCCAGAGGTGTGGCAGCACCCCTGGCTTTAAATGGTTTCCATCATATACAGGGTTTACAGCTTTGTTCCATGACTTTCAGCACCCCCACTATAAAAATTATTCCAACACCACTGGATGGAAAAGCCTACTGGGTCCTATCCAGTCCAAACTCCTGGGGCCAGTGCAGAATATCCCAGGTGGACATTTGCTAGTGCTTTGTCCAGTCTACTTTTCAAAGTCCTAAATGATGGGGCTCCCATGCCTTCCCTTCCACTGGCTAGCACAGTGAATCCCGTCTTCAGCAACCATTCAAGGAACTGAAGAAAAAAACTGGTTGTTTGGAGCTTGGATAAAATGCAAGGCCTGATCTACATTTTAGAATTAGCTCAACCTAGCTATGTCACACAGGGATCTGAAAAATTTCATGCCCTGAGTGTCATGGTTAGGTCAACCTAACTCCCAGTGTAACTGCAGCTAGGTCAACAGAAGAATTCTCATACTGATTCAAACTGGGTTTTGTAGAAACCAACAGACAAAGAAAGGGCTTTTGATATAAAAAGGCTAAGTTTAAACTAACTCTGGGCCTTCTATCTAATCCAGCAAGTGGACAGGACCTTCTGTCCAAAGGGGGGGATGGGGACAACCCTTGCAGAAGGATTAGAAGGACTATGACCTACTAGGGCCCCGTAAAACTGACGGGTGACTGCTGGTAAGCTTTTAGCATGCATATAAGAACTTTTATTGTTTTTGTTTTCTCTGTAATGCTTTCACCTTAAGAATAAATGTACTTGCTTAGAAAGAGCCATGTGGTAACTTGTAACTACTGGCAATGCACTGTTCATAGCCCTTAGAGAGAAAGCAAACCACAGGCACTGGCCTTTAGGTAGACTGGGTTACTAGGCATACCAAAGTGTAAGGCAGGAAGCTATACATCCTTAAAAAACCCCAGTCCGAAGGCTACACAGAGACAGGTGATACCAGGAGACCTGGCTGTGACCATAGAGGGGGGACACAGGTGCAGTTACTCCAAGACTGTGATAGCAACAACCATGTGGAAGTTCTTCCAAGGAATCATGTTGGTTTTGTAAAATATTTTGAGATCCCTGGAGTGTGAAATTTGGGAAGTTAAGTCAGCATCTAAACTCCAGAATCAATATATGTACAAATGCTGCACAAAAAGATCTCCAGCGAAGGTGACCTGCCAATCCTTCTTTTTACTAGGTTAATGCCTGGCACCTGGAAACAGGGGAACATATTTTCCAGATTTCTGGTGAGGCCCCAGATGCGTGGCTATGCACTGAAGTGTTTGAACCAAGGCAGGTGGTTATGACTATGTCTGAAGGAGGAACACTGAGTCTGTGGGACAGCAGCACGGGAGAGCTCCAGTCTAAGCGCCAGCTATCAGGGCTACAGGAAGAAGCACCAACTTGCAGCATTCTGATCCAGAAGCAAGGAAAGATGATAGTAGGCTTTAGCAGAGGTTCCCTCTCCATGGTGCGTCTCTCTGCTTAGCTAGCTATAACATTTCAGGGATTTAATTTACGAAATGCTGGCTTTGTGGGGATTCTGGATTCTCTCTTCTCAGTTTCACTTCGCTCTGTGCTGATGCCTGCATCTTTGATAGGCCTTTGTCGTCATACAGATTCCTTGATAGGTTTTCACACTTCCATGGTTTCTAGGAGTTTTTAAGACAGCCAATTTGACATGCTCTAGCATGATGTCCTTTGTGCGCTTGCTCACCCATCAGCAGCAATGTGATTGCAAGATCCAAGTGCTGTAAAGCTGGGTTCTGTTCCTAACTCTGCCACAAACTTGCTATGTGACTGAGCAAATAATTTCCCCTTTCTGTGCTTCAATTTGGCCATGTGTAATACGAAGATAATGCACCTCACTGGGGTGTTTTCTGTTCATAAAGCACATTGAGCTCCTTGGATAGAAGGTGCTAGACAAGGGTAGAATATTATTAGCAATAAAAGTGTGCACGGGAGGAGAAAGACTTTGCACCAAGGTCTCCCTGGTAAACTGTCCCCTAAGGTCCAGTGATATGAGCCAAAGTACAGTTCCAGGCACCATCCAGCCTTGTGCTGAGCTAGGTAATAGGGTGGGTCTCCAAAGGACTTTCCTCTCCTCATGATGACGAAGCATGCTCCCTATACCTGCAGACCTCGTGCTGTGTAAACGAGTACACATGGGAGCTGCACAGCATTGAGAGGCCAAACTAAACTCTAGTCACCTTAGTTTCTATCCTCCTATCATCTTCCCTCTAACCAGAGAGAGGCAGCTTAACTACCACAGTGCTGTGACTGTACCTTCTCTTTCGGCAGATCTTCTCTGATGGAAACAGCTTAATGAAGAAACTTCCTGGAAGGGTTCGCTTTCTGGTAGTGTCAGAAGATGAATCCCTTCTTGCTGCAGGTTTAACTCCAGCCCAATTACCTGGGAAAGATTTCAGCAGATTTATAAAAGATGATGGCAGTAGTCTCTCTAAGGGCTGGTCCACACTGGGGCGGGGGATCGATATAGGAAACGCAACTTCAGCTACGAGAATAGCGTAGCTGAAGTCGACGTTTCCTATATCGAACTAAAAGTACTTACTTCGGGTCCACGCGGCGCAGGCAGGCTCCCCCGTCGACAGCGCTTCCTCCTCTCGGCGAGCAGGAGTTCCGCAGTCGACGGGGGAGCGCTTCTGGGATCGATCTATCGCGTCCAGATGAGACGCGATAAATCGATCCCAGAAGATCGATCTCTACCCGCCGAATTAGGCGGGTAGTGTGGACCAGCCCTAAGTGTCATACACCAAGTGTCCCTTAAACAGGGGCCAAGATGGGGGTCTTTCCCCTTATTAACATGTTCTTATCAATCTAATATGCTCAAAGGGCTGGAAAGCAATGGGGTGAAATTCATCCTGTGCAGAGAGCTAGCACATGGTCTATGCACCACATAAGTCCTATAATGAGAAAGTAAGTGGGACGTACGTGATGCATAGGACTTGTGCTGGGCCTCTGCCCGCGGGGAATTTCAGCCCCTTGGTTTCTGAGCAGTTCTCAATGTACAACTTTACTGGCATGCTGGGACCAACAGATTATGAACATGGATGGAGGAGATATGTAACATTTTAGAGCCTCTGAATGCACAGTGGGTGGGTCTGGCCTTGTCTGCACTATATCAACCCGAGTGCTTTGAAGAGCTCCTCCCCAGATCAGTAAATCAGAAACTAACATTCCGTTGTTTTAGGCTTTGGGGTGTATGTGCGAGTGTTCCTGGCCAACTCAAAGGGATTACACAGGTTCATGGCAGCAGACCTGGAACATGAGTGTGTGGTGCACTCAGCTGTTTTCTCTCCTGACAACAGCATCATTGTCACAGGCTCTCAGGGTGAATCTATCCAGGTAAGAGGGGAAGCTTTCCCATCAGAAATGCCTCCTGCAGGCCCAGCTCACATTTGCGTGCCGGATCTAGTAAGGTGCTGATCAGGGTCCCTAACCACCTGCCTTGTGGATGCATTTGTGGTGTTTCTGTTATTGTCCCATCTGAATGTCTTTCTCTTATCTCTTTCCTAGTTCTAGTAGTGTGTAGCTCTCACTCTGCTCTCCTGTTAATTCTTTTTCTGGCACTGAACAGCGAGTCACGGTACTATATAAATTCAGAGAGAGAAAGGCCAGGGAGAGCTTATAACCAGAGTATTAAGGGATATTATTTTAAAATAATTAAAATTCCAAGACCCCAGAAACTGCCCTCTCCTCCAACAGTGAGAGTGAAGCAGCCCAAAGGGAATATTCTGTACCTGAGACCCCCAACTGAGGTCAGCAGGATCTCATGGGGTGTCATTCAGAGCAGAGATATCAGATAGGCAGAATAGCTCAAGGTCTTTTATAAAAGTTTATTTAAGAGAAGGTTTGTGTGTTTATTAACTGAACAGAAATGCTTCTAAGACATTGTTACTTTTGGAACATTTCCCATCTCTCTTTACTCTGTGTATGACACACTTGATTTCTCTTCTTTGTTTCTTGTTTTATGAGACTGTTTCTTGTATCGTTACTTTGACTTTATAAAATTTTACTTTGATTGTTCTACTCCCCTCTGAGTAGGGCATGGGAGAGAGGAAAATTTATATATTTAATGATTTTGTGTTTTCTTACTATTTTGACTGAATGCCACTATGTTTTTTCTAATTCTTCCCAGGTGTGGAGTTTATCAGAGCAGGGTTTGCTGATAGACACTTTGGATGGCATGGGAACACCAGTGACTCTTTTAGTCCTATGTGGCCACACATTGGTATCTGCCTCCCATAGTGCACCATATCTCAAAGTTTGGGACCTCACTTATGATCGTAAGCACAAAAACTTAGCACCAGTCCCAGATCGCACAGGGTGCACTGCAATGTCCCATGATGGGAACTATGTCTACTTCCCTCGAGCCGGAGAGAGACATCAAGTCATCATCTGGGACTCCACTAAAGGTGAACGACAATCTATAAAACACTGTAGAGAATTAAAACTTGGCGTAGCATGGGAATCAAAATGATTCCAAAAAATGAATAATTGATCTGACAGAGCCAGGGTTTTTTGGTCTTCCAGGCATGCTGCAAGGACTCTCTGTTCCTTCACACTGTGTCAGAAGGGATGGATTGAGCAGAGAGGGACTGTAAGTTTAGGAATTATTTTAATCTCTTTTCTTTGACATTTTTGCCTAGATCATTATCATGACATATGGGAAAAACCCAAAGGACTAGAGCTGGAGCAGGGAGAAACTCACAGACATCTCTTCTCTGTTGCAGGTGCAGAGTGTGACACACTGGACACCTCTGCCCAAGTGAGATGTCTAGAGGTGGCTGAGCAGAGGAAGCTCCTTTTCACTGGGCTGGTGTCTGGAACGGTCCTTGTGTTTCCACTTAATTCCAGGCAGGATGTGGTGTGCATCCCACCCCCAAAGTCACAGAAACCAATCAACCACATGGCACTCAACAGGCAGGAAGAGCAGCTAGCCATAGCATATGATGACTTAGTTCTTGTGCTGGATGTTAGCCCTGGAAAGCCATGCCCTGTGATTGACAAGCCCATTTATACCTTTTATACTCAGATCCCTGCTGCTGTGATTTCCAGTGTGGCTGTCCTTGCAAACTACCGGGTCCTCTATGGCATGTCAAGTGGGGACTTGTTCCTTTACGACTGCCCACATTCCAAAGTGTTTCCTTTGGAAATGCACAGATGCATAGTCACCTGTTTAGAAACCAGCCATGGAGAGCAGTGGGCACTAAGTGGCTCTGAAGATTCTCTGCAGTGTCTCTGGGACTTGGAGCTCTGCCAGTGGGAACATGAAATGTGCTACTATAAGGTACTGCCCTGGTGGGTGGAGACAGAACAAGGAGCAATGGTCTCAAGTTGCAGTGGGGGAGGTCTAGGTTGGATATTAGGAAACACTATTTCACTAGGAGGGTGGTGAAGCACTGGAATGCGTTACCTAGGGAGGTGGTGGAGTCTCCTTCCTTGGAGGTTTTTAAGGCCAGGCTTGACAAAGCCCTGGCTGGGATGATTTAGTTGGGAATTGGTCCTGCTTTGAGCAGGGGGTTGGACTAGATGACCTCCTGAGGTCCCTTCCAACCCTGATATTCTATGATTCTATGACAGGGACACAGCATTGTGAGGCACTTATTTCAATGAGCTAATAATGCATCTGAAAAGCCAAAACAGTAGAAAAACTAGTCCATAGGAAGCCAAATTTTCATACAGGAGGACATCTAAATTCTGTATCTGGCAGCTCAGTTGGCAGCTAGGTACCCGTTTTATGCCCTGAAGTGCTGATTTGTACATATCCAGGATTTTGATGCCCTATTCAGAGACACTGTCAGTGCACAGTCACCATGAGCTAATGCACTTAACATCTCTCTGGCCCAGAGCCTGCTCACCACACTCAATTTCTTGGCATCAGCTGGAGGACTTGCATGCAAAGAGGGCAGGATTTTACTCAGTGAATAAGCAAAAGCAACACAGAGTGAACAGGCCAGGAACAGTGGAGGCAAGTAAAGAAAAAAACGTGAGGGAAGAGTTTGAGTTGATATTTTTAGCCTTTCACCTGCGCCTGATAGACCTCAGACTTCACCTGATGATGTACCATGGAATCAGACTGTATCCAATCCCTGTCACTTGTAGATTAATTAGGTTCCTGAGAGATCACAGTGGATCTCCTCTTTTCTGCACAGCTGTAGATTGTTTTACAAGCAAAGGACTTTGTATTGTGGCATTTCGTGCCCCTATCAGGACCACTCTGCCTTATGGTGGAAATCCTGGTTTAATAAGATTTTTATCCCCATTCTCACAACTGCTGAGTAGCCACTAAATTGCATAGGGCTTCCTAGTCTCAACCTGCATTTAACAAGATATTTATGGTCTAATTCAAACCTTTATCCATTTTTAGCAGACTTCCTTCTTGAAAGGTATTCAGTGCGCTTGCTTCTCGAAAGATGATAAGTACGTGTACACTGGGTCATTTGATCACTCCATTACAGTTTGGGATGTTTTAAGTGGTGAGTAATTCTGGATTTATAGCAAATATAAGGCAGGTTGTACACGTTATTGCCTTTATTAAACAGAGGTCCAATGGCCTTGATGTGGTGCAAAGGGAAACAGTTTTCACTTAGCAGTTTGGGTGAGGGACTTCCTTGACTGCATGTTTGAACAGAAAACTTGGGATACATCTCCTGGCCAAAGACAGTTAATTGACAGGCACAGATGGATACAAGGGGTTACAACTATGTGTGGAGGAATACTGACACCTTCCCCCCCCACAATGGCCTGAGCTGATACCTCTATCTTTTGTGACATCACAATAGGCTGTACCATCCCAGACCACCAGACAGTGCTTCTTTTGGGAGTGATATTGATACATTGACCAGCCACCATTATCTGTGGCTATAGTTCCCTTCTTCTGATGTACAGAGGTGATTAGGGCACTGCCTCTTAGAAAGAAGAGAAAGACCTTTGACCTCCTCATACAAGGTATCCACATGAGTCCATCTTTAGAAGTATCCCCAAAGTCTAGGGCCCAGGAGTAAAAAAGCACTACTCAGCATAAGGAAGAAATGGGGGGGGGGGTCTTTTTCCTTGCCACATCTCTGTATTAGATGCTATTTTGTGTGATCACACTCAGTTCAGCCCATTTTGCATAATCACGGTGACCGTCCTGTCCTAGATGGCTGTATGACTTGTCATTCTTTCCCAAAGGATGTGGCTAATCTGAGCAGGGGGATTCCAGCAAAAGGGTTGCACAACTGTGTGTTTTGCACCTCTGGTAGCAGATTTACTGCTTTTTGGTATCTAAGTTGATTGTAAGCTTACACCGTGGTAATAAGAAAATGCTTCCTGGGCAGGAGCCCAGTGGCCCTTTGAGAGATTTTCTATCTCCTTACACATGAAGTGTGTTCTACCTATTCCTCTTGCACACAGTGAAGTCAAAGCATTTGGTCCTGATCAGTTGCAAGTGTTATGGCAGTGTTATATGGCCTTTACAGGCTTCCCTCACCAAAACCATCAATATAGTCAACGGGGAGCTAATGACATTACTGATACAAAATTATTATTCATATTATTATTAACATGAACATCAGTGACTTATTTTTCTTGAGTCCAAATTGTCCTTCTAAATGGTTCTCATTTATGAAAAATGACAAGCCCTTTTCCCATGCTTCAAGGGAATATACTAAGCTGCAAGCCCTTTTGTCTGTTCTGACCTTGGTTTCTCCCTTTTGCCTTCTGGGGGTCTTCTGCAGGTGCCCTGTTGGCTGTTCAATTTGTGTATGCAACTGCTAACAGAATCATGCCAACTGCAGATGGGTTCATTGCAACAACAAGACTCGGCTACATAATTCGTGAGAGGTTCCGCTGCCCACAATCCATAAGCTCACAGTACAATCCACTCCAGAACATCAAGGCAACATGTGTAGTAAAATCCAGAAAGAAAGAGGAGGCAAACCCAAGAGAGCAACATGACAGAGGAAAAGTCTCCAGAAACCAGATTCGAACCAATAAACTCTCTCAAAACTGTGTGATTGTGTAAAACTTGTGAAGTGGTCGAGCAGTTCCAGGAAGATTCTCAGACTATTTACCTGCTGCATATTTTTCATTTGGTTTACAGCAGCCTGGCTCTGGACTAAGAGTGAGATCTTGCCCCTTATCCCAGATCAGCTTGTGTTGTTTTCTGAGGTCTTGATCCCGTTCCTATTGATTTTCATGATGCAAAATCAAGATTGGATGTTTTTCCAAAAACTATGTTCTAGGAATTATTTTAGGGAAGGTTTATTGTCTGTGTTATTCAGGAGGTCAGACTAGATGATCACCATGGTCCCTTCTGGCTTTGGAATCTACAAATCAGGGCCCTAATTCTTGTTCATCCTCCTGGTGGTGCCTACCAACTCTTCTGCCTAAAAGAACATTTGAGATAACTAATGAGTATGGGTAAGGCCAGGAAAAACTGTCTGGCATGTCTTGACTTGAGAAGTTTCAGATCTGTGTACAATATACTTCCAGAAAAGAGGCATTATCTCTAAAATACCTAAGGTATTGGACAAGAACAGAATAAATGATGAAAAGTAAATTTGAATTTTACAAATGTCACTGTTAGTTTACAGTTTTATTAGTAACAATGGGAAGGAATATTTTAAGATGCAACTTTATTCCTTAATGCACTCAGCCTGCCCATTCCATGTAGATCCGGAAGGGACCTGAAGGAATCATCTAAGTCCAGCCCTCGTAAACTGAGGTAGGACTAAGTAAACCAAGATCATCCCTGACAGGTGTTTGGAGGATTTTAAGAACAGGTTAGGCAATGACAGGGATTCCACAACCTCCCTTGAAGACTATTCCAGTGCTTCGCTACGATTATAGTTAGAAAGTTTTCCCTAATATCTAGCATAAATCTTCATTGCTGAAAATTAAGCCCATTATTTCTTATCTTACATTCAGTGGACATGGAGAACAATTGATCACGGTCCTCTTTATAACAGCCCTTAACATATTTAAAGACTTATCTACCCCCCCCCTCCACCCGCCTTCTTTTCTCAAGACTAAACATGCCCAGTTTTTTTTTTAACCTTCCATCATAGGTCAGGTTTGCTAAACCTTTTATCATTTTTGTTGCTCTCCTCTGGACTCTCTATAACTTTCCATATTTTTCTTAAAGTGTTGCACCCAGAACTGGACACTGTACCCCAGCTGAAGCCTCACCAGTGTCAAGCAGAGTGGGACAATTATTTCCTGTGTCTTAGATATGATACGCCTATAAATATACCATGAAATGATATTAGCCATTGCATCACATTATTGACTCATTCAATTTGTGATTCACTATATCCCCTCAGATCCTTTTCAGCAGTGCTACTGTCTAGTCCAGGGGTGGGCAAACTATGGCCCAGAGGCCACATCCAGCCTTCCAGACATTTTAATCTGGCCCTCGAGCTCCTGCTGAGGAGTGGAGTCTGGGGCTTGGTTCCAGCCGAGGAGCAGGGTCGGGGGTTTGCCTCGCTCCGAGCAGCTCCCAGAAGCAGCAGCATGTCCCCCCATCGGCTCCTACGCATAGGGGAAACCAGGGGGCTCCACACAATGCCCCTGCCCCAAGTGCCACCCCCGCAACTCCCATTGGCCAGGAACCACAGCCAATGGGAGCTGCAGGGGTGATGCCTGCAGATGGGGCAGCACGCAGAACTACCTGGCTGCGCCTCTGCATAGGAGTCGGAGTGGGGACATGCCACTGTTTCTGGGAGTTGTTTGAGGTAAGCGCACCCTAGAGCCTGCACCCCTGACCCCCTCCCATGCCCCAACCCCATGACCCACCCCGATCCCCCTCCCACCCTCTGAACCTTTCGGTCCCAGCCTGGAGACCCCTCCCGCACCCTGAACTCATTTCTGGCCGCACCCCAGAGCCCACGCCCCCAGCCGGAGCCCTCACCCCCTCCCGCACCCCAACCCCCAATTTTGTGAGAATTCATGGCTCGCCATACAGTTTCCATACCCAGATATGGCCCTCGGGCCAAAATGTTTGCCCACCCCTGGTATAGTCAGTTATTCCCCATTTTGTAGTTATGCATTTGATTTCTGATTCCTAAGTGTAGTACTTTCAATTTGTCTTTATTGATTTTCATCTTGTTGATTTCAGGCCAATTCTCCAATTTGTCAGGCTCCTTTTGAATTCTGATCCCATCCTCCTGAGTGCTAGCAACCCCTCCGAGCTTTGTGTCACCTGCAAATTTTATCAGCATACTCTCCACTCCATTATCCACGTCATTAATGAAAATATTTAATAGTACCAGATCCAAGACAGACCCCTGTGAGACCCTACTAGATACATCCCCATTTTGACAACAAACCATTGATGACTACTCTTTGAGTACAGCCTTTCAAGCAGTTGTGCACCCACCTTATAGTAATTTCATTTAGAGCACATTTCCCTAGTTGCTTATGAGAATCTTATATGGGACTGTGTCAAAAACCTAACTAAAATCAAGATATATCACGTTTACAGCTTCCCACACACCCATTAGGGCAGTATCCCTCTTCAATACGGTTAGTTTGGCATGATTTGCTCTTGACAAATCCATGTTGGCTGTTATGTATTACCCTATTATCCTCTAGGTGCTTAAAAACTGATTGCTTAATAATTTATTCCAGTATCTTGCCAGGGATCAAAGTTAGGCTGACTGGTTTATAATTCCCTGGGTCCTCTTTTCCCCCCCCTTTCAAGATAGGTACTATGTTTGCCCTTCCCAAACCTCTGGGACCCCACCCGTTCTCCATGAGCTCTCAAAGATAATCACTATTGGTTCTGAGACTGCTTCAACTAGCTGCTTAAGTACCATAGGGTACATTTTATCAGGTCCTGGCAACTTGAGTATATCTGACTTATCTAAATATTCTTTAACCTGTTGTTTCCCTATTTTGGTTTGCATTCCTTTCCCATTGTTGTTAGTATTGTGTTAAGTTTCTGGTCAGTTTATCTTTTTAGTGAAGACTGAAGCAAAACAGGAAACACCTCACCCATCTAGATGTCATCTGTTATTAGCTCTTCCTCCCTAAGTAGAGGACCTACATTTTCCTTCAAAAGAATGGCCATACTGGGTCAGAACAGTGGTACATCTAGCCCAGTAGCCTGTCTTCTAACAGTAGCCAGTGCCAGATGCTTCTGAGAGAATGAACAGAACAGGGCAATTTTGAGTGATTCATCCCCCATTGTCCAGTCCCAGTTAAGAACATAAGAATGGCCATACTGGGTCAGACCAAAGGTCCATCCAGCCCAGTATCCTGTCTGTCGACAGTGGCCAATGCCAGGTGCCCCAGAGGGAGAGAACCTAACAGGTAATGATCAAGTGATCTCTCTCCTGCCATCCATCTCCACCCTCTGACAAACAGAAGCTAGGGACACCATTCCTTACCCATCCTGGCTAATAGCCATTAATGGACTTAACCTCCATGAATTTATCTAGTTCTCTTTAGCCTTTCTGCTTCTGATGTACTTAAAAAAAATTGCTGTCAGTTTGTGTATCTTTTGCAAATTCTTTTTGGTCACCTTATTATACTTTTACACTTGAGTTGCCAGAGTTTATGCTTTTTTTCTATTTTCCTCACTAGAATTTGACTTCCAATTTTTAATAAATTCCTTTTTTGCCTCTGACTGCCTCTTTTACTCTGCCGTTTAGCCATGGCAGCATCCTCTTACTGTTTTTTGATTTTGGGTATACATTTAATTTGAGCCTCTATTTTGGTGTTTAATAGTTTCCATGCACTTTGCAGGTATGTCACACTTGTGACTGTTCCTTTTAATTTCCGTTTACTAAGTTCCTCATTTTTGTGTAGTTCTCCGATTTGAAGTTAAATGCTACTGTGGTGAGTTTCTTTGGCATTTTTCCTTCCACAAGGATGTTACATTTATTACATCATGGTCGCAATTACAGAGAGGTTCAGCTATATTCACCTCCTGGACCAGATCCTGCATTCTGTGTAGGATTAAATCAAGAACTACCTCTCCCAGTGTGGGTTCCAGGACAAGCTGCTCCAAAAAGCAGTCATTTAATGTGTCTAGAAATTTTATCTCTACATCCCTTCCCGATGTGACATATACCCAGTCAATATGAGGACAGTTGAAATTCCCCATTATTATTGCACTTTTTGCCTTTGTAGCCTCTCTAATCTGCCTGAGCAGTTCAGAATTGCTGTCACTACCCTGGTTTAGAGGTCAGTAATATACTCAAACTTCTATACACTTATAGTTCAAGCATGGGATTTCTATCTATTGAGATGCTAAGGTACTATTTGATTCATTTAAGATTTTTACTTTATTTGACTTTATGCTTTCTTTCACATATAGAACCACAGCACAACCTACTCGCTCATTCCTATATATTTTTCCCCATAGCATTAACATGCCCCATTGATTTTCCTCATTCCACCAAGTTTCCATGATGCCTACTATATCAACAGCCTCATTTAATGCCAGGCACTCTAGTTCACCCATCTTAATATTTAGACTTCTAGCATTTGTACATAAGAACTTGTACATTTTGTCAATATACAGACGCTTGCCTTCATCTGTTATATTTAAATAGAACTCTTATGTTTGACTGTTTTTCACTAGCTCCTACCTGTACTTTACCAATTTCTTTACTAGGACCTATAGTTCCCCATTTAATAAATTCATCCCTAAGGGATTTCTCCACCCAGTGTGCCCCCGCCCCCGCATCTGTCAGCTTTCCCCTAGCCCTTAGTTTAAAAAAAATCTTCCACAATCTTTTACATTTTATGTGAAAGGGCTTCATCTTTCTCCTAATCTATTCAAATAAACTCTTATTGTTGCCTTTATGTCCCTTGCAAGGTGTAACTTACCCTTTGTCCCTACGTGCTTGTGCTGTTCTTTTAGCAATGAGGCCTTGTACGCAACCCATCCCTGACCTGTCCTTTCTGTAGTCATTCCACCTTGCAAACTCATATCCTTTCAACCACTTCTGCCGTAAGTCTCTCTCCCGCTCACTCAGCAGCTATATTCCAGGCAATGTCCTGCCGCCCTGGGCCGTACCAGCCGCAGCTGTCCAGGCAGGGCACGGCTCATGGTCTTCCCTCTCATGCTTCCAGTCTCTGCCGGACCCTTGGGACTAGTCCTGTCCACACTGGCGCTGTCATGGCTCCACCTCAGTATGCGGCACAGGCGGCGTTGCCATAGTGACCACCGACATGGCGTCAACTGCAGGCACAGACGCTGCTGTGCCCCAGCCCCACCAGTGTCTATACCGAGCCCTCCCCATGTCCGCCCCGGGGGCGGCGCCGCGCTGTACCTCAGCCCAGCTCTCTCGCCCAAGCT
>NW_020664545.1:453265-591647 GCF_002925995.2 Terrapene triunguis
CCGCCCCACGGGCCACCCGCACTTCACCCGGGATAACCTCTGGCCCCTCCCACCCAGGATAATCCCCCGTGCCCGCTCTGGCCCCACATCGCCCCGCCCCACAGGCCCCCTGCACTTCACCTGGGATAACCCCCCATTCCCTCCCACCTGGGATAATCTACAGTGTCTGCTCCAGAACCTCTCCCCCCGAGGGTGACACCCCCCCACCGGAGTGAACCCCAACCCCTTCCTGCGAGCCTCTTAGCCCCCTCTCCCCCCCCGGGGGATAGGTCCTCAGACCCTAGGTTGCCTTGCGCTCTGCTCTCCACCCCAGCTCCCTGACTAACTCCCGCTCCCCTGCAGGTGGAGGATGCACTCTCCTACCTGGACCAGGTGAAGATTCGCTTTGGCAGTGATCCCGCCACCTATAACGGATTCCTGGAGATCATGAAGGAATTCAAGAGCCAGAGGTAAGGTAACAGAGAGTCCTGTGGCACCTTTAAGACTAACAGATGTATTGGAGCATAAGCTTTCATGGGTAAATACCCACTTCGTCTGAGGTAAGGTGACCCCCCCCCCCCCCCCCCCCCCCCCCGTCCAATACCCACTCCTACAGTGCCCTTCCTCTCAGGTATCCTAGAATATTCTCCTGCTCCTAGCACTCCTCTTTAGGACCCCAGACCTTAATGCCAGCACCCACCTTTAAGAACCTCCTCATTGCTCATCCCCACATAAAATACCCCCCAATATTCCCCTGCCTCCGTTCCCATTTTCAGCACACCTTCAGCAAAATCTGATCATCACACTTCCCAAGCTCATGCAGGAAACATGCTTCTTGGGTTCTATGAGATTATGCAAGAATTAAATTCCAGATATAAAGGGGTCCATTATCCCCTCCCCAAGAGGGTTCCAAATCTGCTTCTAGAGCACCCATCCCAACACCATTCATCCGGATGGAGTCAATATCCCACAATTTCCCAGGGCCATAATTCCAGGAAGACAATAAATCTTATAACTCAGCTCACTCAGGGAACCCAAATCCTAAAAAGGGGTGAAGAAGCCAGAACTTGTAACACCCAAAACACTAGGAGTGAAGGCAGGCACATCCCCTTCAGCTAATCCACATCCTTGAGTCTCCATCTGGCCCCATAAGCAGAACCATCACTTTGGGAGGAGCTTGCTGATGATTGGGAATCTTTCACTTCATTTGGGCCTACTAGTTCTGTTGGTCTTTTAAAGTGACATGGACTGTCCAGAATAGTGTCATGGTCAGACACTGGTGTTCTGTAGTATTGGGGCTAATGAATCTAATGTGTGCCTCGTTTGGAGAGTTCAGTCTTTAGACTGGGGAGGATGGGAAAAGGAGTTTCTTCGGACATCTGGCCTTAACCTTGCAAAATATATAAATTGTATGATCAGTGTTTAGATTCAGGGAGGGGAACTATTCTTACTGTGGAACATGCATACCCAGAGAGTTGGAATAATTCAACCTGCTGTATTATAATTGCTGTGACTAAATCTTCTCTAGGAAGCCACAAAAACTCTGGACAGTTTATCATTGTCTTCAGGGGAGTTAATGTTATCTTGATGTTTAAGTCTATCCAATTCCCTGATTGCTAATAAATGTTATTGCAGTTCTTACTATTTCTGTATCTTACCTTTTATTTTGTGACTTAAGGTCTTACATGGAGTTAACAGCCTGTTCTTGGTTCTAGCATTGATACTCCTGGTGTAATCAGGCGGGTTTCTCAGCTGTTTCATGAACATCCCGACCTCATTGTAGGATTCAATGCTTTCCTCCCTTTGGGCTACAGAATAGAGATTCCAAAGAACGGGAAGTTAAGTATACAGTCGCCACTGGCTAGTCAGGTATGTTAAAATGCTTGGATTAATTTAAATTAATCATAATGTATCTACAGGTGACATACAGGGTCTGCATAATAGATGAGTTGATTTGCCTTTATTACAGTTTGAAAATATGTTTTACAAGTTGTTCAGATACCATAGCAATAGGTATGAGAATGTAAATAGAATAGAATTTCTTTAAGAAACATTTAATAGTTTTAGTCTGCATTAAAATGAAGCTCCCACACAAGTTGCCACTGCAGGCCCAGTACTTCAATCAAATTAGAAAGTTAAAAATCATGGCTGGCTGGCTGTGTATACACACATTATTTAGTGAATCTTTATAATCGCACTTGAATTTAAACTTGAAAAACATGTTTGAAAAGATCATATTTCCACATTCCCATTAAGATGCCTGCACAGAACACAAATTTTTACATGTTATTCATTTGTATCATAAGAATTGCCATACTGGGTCAGACCAAAGGTCCATCTAGCCCAGTATCCTGTCTTCCGATAGCAACCAGTGTCAGGTGTCCCAGAGAGAATGAACAGAACAGGTAATCATCCAGTCATCCATCGCCTGTCACCGATTTCCAGATTCTGGCAAACAGAGGCTAGGGTCACCATCTCTGCCCATCCTGACCTTTCTATCCTCTATGAATTTATCTAGTTCTTTTTTGAACCCTGTTATTGTCTTGGCCTTCACAACATCCTTGAGCAAGGAGTTCCACAGGCTGACTATGCATTGTGTGAAGAAATACTTCCTTTTGTTCGTTTTAAACGTGCTGCCTATTAATTTCATTTAATGACCCCTTGTTCTTGTATTAGGAGGAGTAAATAACACTTATTTACTTTCTCCACACCAATAGGATTTTATAGACCTCTATCATATCCCCCCTTAGTCGTCTCTTTTCCAAGCTGAAAAGTCCCAATCTTATTATCCAAGTGTTCAGATACAGCTGTGATGGATGTAGCATTAGAACGTAGATAGAATCATACCAGACTTTGCATCTATTTTCACAGTTGCAGAGTTTGAAACTTAAAAATCTTAGCTGAATTTTGTTCAGAAGCCTCTGGTTTTAACTCTAATCTCTGCCACCTGCTAGTCTTTCAGCTCTCATGTTCTTTGATCTCTCTATCACTCAGAAACTTGGCATTTCTGAGAGCTCTACTGTTGAACGTGTTTCTTTAAATCTACAATTCCTGCGGAATAAAGCAATGTTAGTACAGAGTGTTTTGTATGTTCTTGGCATCACTACTTTCTAAAGTGCAGAGGATAATGGAGTGACAGTCACAAGCATTAATGAGTCAGTTACTGTTGAGGGAAGAATGAAAACAGAAGAGCAGAAGCAGTGGTGGCTTGTCTGTTTTTTCATGGACATTTGGTCATTGAATTTTGAGTACTTTGTGTTTCTTTGTCAAGATCATTGCCATTGGGTCCAGGTACAACATTTGAAAATCCCTTGATTTATGAGTCTAGCTCTGGTGGAAGAATTGTTCATGAAAACTGGACCTGAGAAGGCACTCACCCTTTGATAAAAGAACACAAAGAACAGTGTGTGAGAATCTAATGATGAAGTTTGGCCTTATTGTGCTGAAAATGCCTTCAGATGTTCAGAGACTTACAGGAAACTCGTTTTGCTCGCTGGATCCTGAAGCAAAATTACCCTGTGGTGTGGAAATACAAGGGTTTGTGGACAACTGAGACTTGCAACTGGAAAAAATACTTTCAGAGGTTATCTACAAGGCCCTTTCTGTGAATCTCCTTATCAGAGATGGTTCCTGTATTTAACATATTTTGAGTTTCTCTTGGAATCAGCTACAAATGGACACTTCTTCCATAGCTAGTTAATGTGGTTTTGGTCAGCCTGGGACCAAGGAACCATATGCTCCTATAACAGGGGTGGACAAACTTTTTAGCCCGAGGGCCACATCAGGATTGTGAAACTGTATGGAGGGCCGGGTAGGGAAGACTGTGCCTCCCTATCTGCCCCCTCCCACTTCCAACCCCCGACCCATCCAACCCCCCCACTCCTTGTCCCCTGACTGCCCCCTCCCGGGACCCCCCGCCCCAGGAACCCCACCCCCTATCCAACCACCCCTGTCCCCTGACTGCCCCAACCCCTATCCACATCCCCGACCCCTGACAGGCCCCCAGGACTCCCACGCCTATCCAACCGCCCCCACAGAACCTCCGCCCCATCCAACCGCTCCCTGACTGCCCCCTGGGACACTCTGCCCCTTATCCAACTCCCTCCCTGCCCTCTTACCATGCTGCTCAGAGTGGCAGGACTGGCAGCCGCGCCGTCTGGCTGGAGCCAGCTGCGCCGCCTGCCCAGAGCCAGCCATGCTCCCTGTGCGGCAAGTTGAGGCTGCGGGGGAGGAGGGACAGCAGGGGAGGGGCCGGGGGCTAGCCTCCCTGGACGGGAGCTCAAGGGCCGGGCAGGATGGTCCCGCAGGCCGGAAGTGGCCCGAGGGCCGTAGTTTGCCCACCTCTGTCCTAGAAGCTATTAAGAAATCAAAGGTAAAATTGGACCGAAACAAATTGCTTGTAATGCTCAATTGCTTAGAAAAGTGGCTTTCAGGCAGTATCGTAAGCAAGAGGTGGCATAGAGTCTGCATGGCACTACAATTGACCAAATTTTATGAATACAGATTCCAATGAGCTTGACTGCTAGGAGCTGTTAAGTTTCTGTCCACTGATTGACATCTGTAAACTGCAAGCAAGAAGTTCAACTGTCATTGGTTGGTCATTGGCCTATTTTAAAACAGCGATTTTTCCTGAAAATTTAGACACTCAGTAACGTACATCAGACTGTCTGCTATGCAACGTCATGGTATAGCTGCACTACTAGGAGCTCTCAGAACTTACCTTTATCCATTAGTGAAAAGAGGGACTTAGAAAGCCTTTGACTGGTGTGGCAGGACAGGGCTTGGCTGTGAAGGAGATGTTCTCGGTATTGAGACTCTTTTTAAGTTATTTTATAGGGGCTGTTACAATAAGGAAATATAGCTCTGTTTCTTGCTACATCACATATTTAAACACTTCCTTTTTATTATGTCACTGTAATTATTTTTCTGTAAAGAATGTATGTTCAACATACTTCATACACCAAACAAGTCAATAACCAAAATATACCAAAACTGAACTACAACAGCCCATGAGTCTTTGCAAACACAGTCAAGTATATACAACAATTTCTTTTATTCTGTAAGTGTCCAAAAGTATGGAGCAATAATCTTTAAGAGATCTGGAGAATTAAGTAAGTGTTGGGGATATCTACCAGTCACCCTGATAAAGGCTAGCAAACTGCAGAGTGCAATCCAAACCCATTTTCCCTTCAAACATAAGTGTCTGTAAATAAAACAAGAGTCTTGAAGTTTAGCTGGTTAATGTTGGCCTTTGTTATAAATGATCAAAGTTGAAGCTTCAAAAGTGAAGTCTCAGTAATGTTCATACAGTGGGGTGCATCAGATGTGAAAATCCTCTGAATAATTACGTTTAAGACTTTCAGGTACTGTAAACATTTGTCTGAAGCTCTGTTCTCAAATAGGTATGATGGGAAGAGCTCTTTAAAAGCAATGTTGGACTTAAATGGAAAGAGAAGTGAGAGTTTAGCACTATGGCTAATGGTTTCTAATTGATCGTCTTAGTAAAAGAGGTCAAGAAATTTATGGGTCAGTTAAATCTTTTACTGTGCAATTAACCTTTCCCTAACTGAACAGTTTGTAAATATGCATGATAATTTTAATGAACATGTTGTACGTCTCTTTTTATTGGAGTCACCAGCTTGCATTACTTCTATCACTAGGTGTCTTCAGAGCCTGTTCCAAGTGCTCACCCGGGTGGTGGGTTATTGTTACATTATTGCCAGGAGAATTCCCACAACCACAGTGACTGCTCTGAAGACTTCCGGCAGCAACTTCCATACAAAGAAGATAAATCTCAAATCTCCTTGGAATCTGATTCTGTAGAGTTCAATAATGCAATAAGTTACGTGAATAAGATCAAAACCCGTTTTCTTGACCATCCTGAAATCTACAGATCATTCTTAGAAATTCTTCACACTTACCAGGTAGAGTTCTGGCAAATAAGATATCATGGGTCAGTATTGTGGCTGTTTGAACCTGCAATGTTAAATTAAATTTGTTCGCACAGTACTGTTTTATTGTGATTTATAAATCTCCCCCAACTTCAGCCTCTCTCAGACAAATGTGGCACTGAGAAATTCTTAAGCATAGGCTTTGTATGTGGATAGGGAATGCTTAGGGTCTGTCAAATGCTTGTCATCTCAGTAATGTGGTGGTGCTACAGGCTTCGGTTTGAAAAGAGAGACAACTGATTGAAGCTGTACAGAAAGTATTTTTTGTTTTAAGCTAGGTGATTTTCTTTTACCATTACTAATGTTCTATTTTTAAATGCTTTGTATCTGCTAACTGAGTGCAGTGATTAGATCTGCATGCCCACGGAAGGACAACAGTTTGATAATTGACTGCTGAGCCCTGAGGTCTAGGACGCCAACCTTGGATACCCTACGTGGTAGCACGTTGTGCTGCTACAAGAATGCTAGGCCAGCTGATAATTATCTAAAGCTTTTTCCTGTATTTGACTCATGAATACAGTGGGTTGTCTGTTCCAGTTTCCTTGCTAACTGAAGTGCATTACTGTAACAGTTTGTTTAATGTTTCTCTGTAAATTGGCAGAAAGAACAGCTGAACACTAAAGGCCGACCCTTTCGAGGCATGTCGGAGGAAGAAGTGTTTACTGAAGTAGCAAATCTCTTCAGGGGACAGGAGGATCTACTCTCTGAGTTTGGACAGTTTCTCCCTGAGGCTAAAAGATCTTTGGTATGTGTTTTGGTAGTATAAGGCAAAAAAGATAGAACAGTGTGACAGTCTACTCTGTGTTTATGTTCTAGTTGGATAATCTGCATAATGTCTGAATAAATACCCTAAAGAATAAAGTTATTTGCCCCTGCAGGACTGAGATCTGGGCTGGGAGAGAGTGCATCAGGGTGAAGAGACTGAGAGAAGGGTTGATTTGGTGGAGCGTCTGTGTACCTTTCTCTCAGAGCAGTTGGACAAAGCACAGTAGAGATAACCAGTCTCCTGAGATGGAACAGATAGTAAACAGCGATGTGTAAATTCTTAGAAGTTGCTGCTCTGTGGTGCTATTGGCAACAGCTAAAAAATCTCTGCCCCCCAAAAAAGTATGCTCTGAGCCTTCTGCCTTGGGGAGAGTAGAGCCCCTTTGAGGGGTATCTTGTGATAGAGTACTGGGTGAAAACAAGCTACCTTTGGATGCCAAATAGGCCATGTCTAAATTGGAGGGGATTATTTTGGTGGTCCACAGAGATCCATGTGGTTAAAACCATTATTTGGTGGGCTGTCACTTTTTCCTGTGACTTTCTCTGTCACCACGACATCATCTGACTGCTCTTGCAGCATCTCCCCTATGGCTGGGAAAGTCAAATGAATGTTGTCCTCGTTTCCTGCTCTTGGAATTTCTACTCTACTAAATCCTTAATACTGAATGAAAAAACTTTAGGGATAAAAAAATCTTTGAAATTCCAGAGATGTGGAGAAAGATTTGACCCTTGGAACAGCTCTAGCACAAATCTTATCGATCCTTCTGATGCCTGTTTCACTCCAGGGCCCTGTTAAGATCCTACCACTGGGTCCTTCTCAAGATTTTCAAACTAGCCTTGTAGCTGTATGTAGAGCTGAAACAATTGAATATAACTTAATGTCTTACTAAAGAACTAACATTCAGTATTAAATTTTTTTAAGGGGTTAATTCTTGCTATTCCAATGGGTTGTGCTTGTATGTGATATGTGTAGTGGTGCTACATCACTGCAAAATATTGTTATAGAAAAACTGACTATCAGTGTTTGAACTATGCTCTCACTATTTGTTCTTTATAGCTAGGTAACTCGTTTAGTGAAATCTCATGTCCTCTAGTCTGTTCAGATAAATGGGGTTCTCTATTTCTGAGGAACTAATAAGAGCAAATTGAAAACATTGTCTTTAATTTAGTTCACAGGAAATGGGCCATGTGAAATGAACAGTGTCCAGAAAACTGATCATGAAAAAAATCTGGAACATAGTAAAAAGCGATCCAGACCACTACTGCTGCGTCCTGTTCCCAGCCCAGCAAAGGTATCTTGTTGCAAACAGACATGTGTACTGTTTTCATACTTAGGCATTGCTATAACCTGTGCTGTATGAGATAATTGCTCTCAACTTTCAAATTCTACTAAGAGCGTGTCATAGGGCAGCCTCAGCTGGGTGCCCTCCAGTGCCAGGCCATGGTATGACAGCCATGGATGCCTCAGTTTTCCCGTCAGAGTCCCCAGAAATAGGCCTTAAGTATATGTAGCCCTTTCAGGGTTAATTACTAAAGTCCTGTATACATAAATCATAACAAGTCCCACAGCCATAGTCCGGACAGTACATTAAGTAGATCCATAGAATCTCTCTGGATAGAAATTCCATGCTTGCATTATAAGAGTAGGAGTATATTACCAGCCACCTGACCAGGATGGTGATGGTGACTGTGAAGTGCCCAGGGGGATTAGAGAGGCTTACAAAGGCAGAAAATGCAATAATAATGGGCTATTTCAACTGTCCTCATATTGACTGAGTATATGTCACCTTGGAAGGGGATACAGAAATAAAATTTCTAGACTCATTAAATGACTGCTTCCTGGAGCAGCCAGTCCTGGAACCCACAAGAGGTGAGGCAATTTTTGAGTTAATCCTACATGGAATGCAGGATCTGGTTCAAGAGGTGAATACAACAGAGCCATTCAGTAATAGTGATCATCATGTAATTAAATTTAAGATCCTTGTAGGGGGATAAAATGCCAAAGAAACTCACCATGGCAGCATTTAACTTCAAATAAGGGAACTACACAAAAATGAGGAAGCTAATTAAATGGAAATTAAAAGGAACAGCCAGAAGCGTGAAATGCCTGCAAACTGCATGGAAGTTATTTTAAAACACCATAATAAAGGCTCAAACCTAATGCATGGCCCATTTTAAAAAAAGGACCCAAAACTGCCACCATGGGTAAACAACTGAGTAAAAGAAGTGGCTAGAGGCAAAAAGGCATTCTTTAAAAACTAGAAGTCAAATCCTAGTGAGGAAAATGGAAAGGTGTTAAACTCTGGAAAGTCAAGGGTAAAAGTATAATTAGGCAGACCAAAAAAGAATTTGAAGAGCAACTAACAAAAGATACAAAAACTGACAGCAATTTTTTTTTTTTTAAAGTAAATCAGAAGCAGGAAGCCTGCAAATCAGTGGAGCCACTGGACAATTAGGGTGCTAAAGGAGCACTCAAGGAAGACAAGGCCATTGTGGAGAAACTAAATGAATTATTTGTACCAGTGTTCACTGCAGAGAATGTGAGGGAGATTCCCACACCTAAGCCTTTCTTTTTAGGTGACAAAGGTTGAGGAACTGTCCCAGACTGAGGTGTCAGTAGAGAAGGTTGTGGAACAAATTGCTAGATTAAACAGTAATAAGTCACCAGGACCAGATGGTATTCACCGAAGAGTTCTGAAGGAACTCAAATATGAAATTGCAGAACTACTAACTGTGGTATGTACTCTCTTGCTTAAATCAGCCTCTGGACCAGATAACTGGAGGATAGCTCATGTAACACTGATTTACAAAAAAAAAAAAAACTCCAGATACAATCCAGGTAATTAAAGCCTCATAAACCTAACTTCAGTTACCAGGCAGATTGGTTGAAATGATAGTAAAGAACAGAATTCTCACACACAGATAAAGACAATATGGTGAGGAAGAGTCAACATGGCTTTTGTAACGGGAAATCATGCCTCACCAATCTATCAGAATTCTTTGAGGGTGTCAACAAGCATGTGGACAAGGGTAATGTAGTTGATATAATGTACTTAAATTTTCAGAAAGCCTTTGACAAGGTCCCTCACCAAAGGCTCTAAAGCATAGTAAGCTGTCATGGGATAAGAGCGAAGGTCCTCTCATGGATCAGTAATTGGTTAAAAGATAAGAAACAAAGGATTGGAATAAATGGTCAGTTTTCATAATGGAGAGCAGTAGATAGCGGGGTTCCCAAAGTATCTTTACTGTGACCAGTGCTATTCAACATATTCATAAATGATCTGGAAAAAGAGGTGAACAGTGAGCTGACAAAAGTTTGCAGCCGGTACAAAATTACTCAAGATAGCTAAGTCCAAAGCTGACTGCAGAGAGTTAGAGAGGGATCTTATAAAATCGGGCAACTGGACAACAAAATGGCTGATGAAATTTAGTGCTGATAAGCGCAAAGTAGCGCACCTGGAGAAAAATAATCATAACTATCCATACAAACTGATGGGTTCTAGATTACCTTTACCATTCAAGAATGAGATCTTGGGAGTCATTTGTAGATAGTTCTCTGAAAACATCATTCTGTATGCAGTGGTGGTCAAAAAGCTAATATAATGCTAGGAACCATTAGGAAGGGGATAGATAGTAAGATAGGAAATACCATAATGCCACTATATAAATCTATGGTATGCCCACACTTTGAATACTGTGTGCAGTTCTGGTTGCCCCATCTCAAAAGAGATATATTGAAATTGGAAAAGGTACAGAGAAGGGCAGCAAAAATGGTAAGGGGTGTGGAACAACGTCCATACAAGGATAGATTAAAAAGTCTGTGACTGTTCAATTTGGAAGAGAGACAACTAAGTGGGGGATGGTATAGAGGTCTATAAAATCATGACTGGTGTGGAGAAAGTGAATAGGGAAGTATTATTTACCCCTTCATGTAATACAAAAACTAGGGGTCACACAATGAAATTAATAGGTAGCAGGTTTAAAAGAAAAGAAAGTACTTAACACATTGCACAGTCAACCTGTGGAACTCATTGCCAGGGGATGTGAAAGACAGAAGTATAACTAGGTTCAAAAAAGAATTAGATCAGTTCATGGAGGATAGGTCCATCAATGGCTATTAGCCAAGATGATTAGGGACACAACCCCATGCTTTGGGTGTCCCCAAACCTCTGACTGCCAGATGCTGCGACTGAACATAACGGGGATGGATCACTCAATAATTGCCCTGTTCGCTCCCTCTGAAGCATCTGGCATTGGCTGCTGTTGGAAGACAGAATACTGGGCTAGATGGACCATTGGTCTGACCCAGTATGGCCATTCTTATCCTTAGAATCTCTCACCACACTCACCTCACCAGTAAAATTCCAGATATCACCATGCCTTGACCCCAGTCTTCAGCCTTCTCTGGCTTCAACTCCCGACCCCAGAGAGCCAGCAGGCATCTCCCGCTGCTGCACTCCGCCTTCAGCCCTCTCCAGCCTTCTGTGCCCATCACTCTCTGGTGCAGGAACATCATCGGGCTCGTTTCTCCACTAGCTTCCTGACAGTTTCACCCTCTTGCTATGGAGAGTCTGCAGAGAGCTTCTTGCTTTATGCAACTTTGCCCAGACACCACCTCCAGTCTCCTGACTCCCAGGCAACTCTCAACTGCCTTCTCTCTGTCTGTCCACAGGCATTTCCCCCATTGATATGGCCCATGTGCACTCTCATAAAATCCCATTAGGAGTCAGTTGACAAGTCATAGGTGCACTGTCCTCTTTCCTCTTAAAGGACTAGTGCCAAACATGAAGGGGAAAGTAAAAGAATCCTTATTTTTTAAATAAATAATGGGGGCAGGGAAATGGTGTTGAAGACACTTAACAAAGGGAAGTTGAAAACTGTTTGGACAAGTGCATTGTCCCTTGATACAATATAAAGTTACATATAAGTGCTAAGTATCAGGAAAATGAGGACTTGATAGAAGGACTGAATTGGGCCTCTCCCCTTGAATAACTTGCTGTTTCCTGCAGGATTATACCCTATCATTTACCTGTCGTGCAAACCTGTTTTGTTTTTGCTCGGGGTCATTGATACAGACCTCCATGGAGGGTGTGATGTGGCAAAGCTAGTTTGTGATTTTTTGGAATAAAGGCTCAGAGCAAGGGGTAGTTACAGTTCAGTAAAATGGAAATTGCTGGTATTTGAATCAAAACCACTGAACTAAAAATATCGAACTTTTTCAACAGAAGAAAATGAAACTGCGAGGTACCAAAGATCTGTCAGTTGCGACAGTGGGAAAATATGGAACGTTGCAGGAGTTTTCTTTCTTCGATAAGGTCAGTGATCTGGCCTCGTCCTGTGGCATGGTCTTGCTTTCAATCGGATAGGTAGCAATTGACTGGTATTCTACGACTCCCTCTATGGTATAGTAGAGTCCATTAAGTAACAGTTTCCTAACAAATGGAGGAGTTTTGGGAGGACCCTGAGGGAAACGCATACTAGTATCTTCTTGTGTGTGTTTTCTCTGCTTCTCAGCAATTGTGAACCTCATAGTAGTGTAAATCCTGTTACTAAACTACTGTTTATAACAGGGCACTTCTGTATGCATGCTGCTTCCAAGGTTCCGATGAGCATATGAATTTATTGGCTCTGTGCAAAAAGGCTTAGACCCTTTAAAATATCAGCATAAAAATAAAGCTAGTATACAAATGATATGAGAGTTTTTATTTTCCCTCTCTCTGCCAGGTGCGCAGGGTACTGAAGAGTCAGGAAGTGTATGAGAACTTCCTCCGCTGTATAGCACTCTTCAATCAGGAGCTAGTGTCAGGCTCAGAGCTTCTCCAGCTAGTCACCCCATTTTTAGGGTAAGTGAACTTGTCTTTCCAGTGACATGTAGGGTGTACCTTTTAAACATTTGCTATGTCACTTTTTCTCTCATGCTTCAACATTAAAACCTTATGAAGTCAAAGGTTTCTTCTGGGTTAGCAATGCCAAAATTTTAGGAATCATTCAGACAGAGGAGAAATAAAATCTGACACAACTTTTAGTCCATAAAGTCTTAGAACAATGCTATAAAACAGGCAAATAGCGGTACCTGATGGAGGCCAATTGAGCTGTTAGCCCTCCAAGAGAAGGGAGAGTGTCTTACTGCAATGAACAAAGACTCCTTCAGCAGGTTAAGGAGTGGTATTGATGGGATTCTGAAGGGAGTTCTCTCTAGCCCTCCACCAAGAGGATGGTTGAAAAGAGCCTTAAGCAGAGTGATTGATTAAAGCAGATAACATTATGGAGAGGGAGTTCTTAGGGCTGTGTCAAGAAAGTCCTAGCTTTCAGTTTAGTTTTGACCATGGTCTGTATGAAATATAAGAGATGGTGAAGAAAGTAATTAATACTTAATGGACAAAACAGACAGAATGTGATGATGTGGAATATAATTACTCACGTATGTCTGTTCATTTTTTAAGGAAATTCCCAGAACTCTTTGCACAGTTCAAATCCTTCCTTGGAGTGAAAGAGCTTTCATTTGCTTCTCCGCTGAGTGACCGATCTGGGGATGGAATGAGTCGGGAAATTGATTATGCTTCCTGCAAACGCATAGGATCCAGTTACCGGGCTCTTCCAAAAACCTATCAGCAGCCAAAATGCAGCGGAAGAACGGCCATTTGCAAGGAGGTACTCCAAGCTTAATACCATTGAATCCCCGGTCTGCAATGACAGCCTTTCCCAAAGCAGGCTAGTCAGTGCCCTCCACATACTGCTTTCTTATGATGATTTAGGGCTTCTCTGAAACATGGACATTGCACCAATTTAACTTAAATCACTTTGTTTAAACTGGTGCAACTTTTGTATGTAGGCTATTATACTGGTTTAAAACTGCTTATGTCCGTTTAGGTTGCACCTGTAAATTTGCTAATCTGAGCTAAACTGCTATAAATCAGGTTTATATGGAGATAAGAGTGCCACACATAAAGTTGCTCTGGTTTAACTAAATCAGTATAAAATCACACCTTTCATTAAACTGGTACAACTTATTTGTGGACCCACTCCTTGTCTTTGATGATAGGTAGAAGGGGCAGCGGGAATGGGGGAGAGACGTTTTATTTCACAGCATAAAATGAGTTTTTCAGCACCAGGTATGAAGACAGACTTTGTAGCATAGTAGACCAGCAAGTCACCAAAAAGCAAATTTTGAGGCAAAGCCTAAAAAAAATATCCTGTGTAAGCAGGGTACAATTCTAGTATGGGGTCATTCAAAGTTGGCTGTGTTCAGTGATAGATAGGGCCCTACCAAATTCACAGCCATGAAAAACGCGTCACAGACCGTGAAATCTGGTCTTTTGTGTGCTTTTACCTTATACTATACAGATTTCACGGGGTAGAGCAGCGTTTTCTCAAATTGGGGGTCCTGACCCAAAAGGAAGTTGCAGGGGGGGTCACAAGGTTATTTTAGGCAGGGGGTCATGGTATTGCCACCCTTACTTCTGCGCTGTCTTCAGAGCTAGGTGGCCAGAGAGTGGTGGCCGTTAGCTGGGTGTCCAGCTCTGAAGACAGCACCCTGCCAGTAGCAGCACAGAAGTAAGGCGACAATACCATATCATGCCACCCTTACTTCTGTGCTGCTGCTGGCGGCAGCTCTGCCTTCAGAGCTGGGATCCCGGCCAGCAGCTGCCGCTCTCCAACTACCCAGCTTTGAAGGCAGCAGAAGTAAGGGTAGCAGTAACACACACACTCACTCACTCTCACACTCACTCACTTTTTCCGGTCAGGACCCTTACAATTACAACACTGAAAGTTCAGATTTAAATAGCTGAAATCATGAAATTTACAATTTTAAAAATCCTATGACTTTGAAATTGACCAAAATGGACCGTGAATTTGGTAGGGCCCTAGTGATAGGGGAAGTGAACCCTGTAGGTTTTGCTTACCAGTTTGTGAAGCACTTGCTGCCTTTTGTTATAAAGGAGCATTCTGAGTCAGAGCATCTTGGCAGACAGTGGGAGTTGGGTTTAATAGAGCAACCCTCCCACCCTCCGTGGCACTGGCATTTTTGTCTCCATTATCACCAGTAGCTGACTATTACAGACAAACATCTCTTCCTCCTTTATGAAACAGCAGCAAAGGACACCTTAGAAATCTTTTGAACAATGTCTGGGTGCAACTGTTCACATGCACAATGTCTGAGAAATGGTCAACACTGACATTTTAAAATTCTGGCACAGTTCATTGGCAGAAATACCTAGCTAGCTACCTGCTGATAGAAACACTGTTAATATACTACTTTATATTTTCCCTTGTAGAGGTCCTACCAGGTCCTCAGGAACAGGTCCTATTTTATAGGACACTGTAGACTGTTGTCTTTGACTCTATTGTAGGTGTTAAATGACACCTGGGTCTCGTTTCCATCCTGGTCTGAAGACTCTACATTTGTCAGCTCAAAGAAGACTCCCTATGAGGAGCAGCTGCATCGCTGTGAGGACGAACGATTTGAGGTGGTTCTGCTGTTCAACTTAGAACTTTGCAACTTGGTCTCCTGTTCATGTGACCAAGAGCCTTGAAATTATTTATAGTTAAGGCTATGTTTACGTCACGGAAGTCACAGAAACCGTGACTTTCTGAGACCTCCGTGACATTTTCTTCCCTGGGGTTGGAGCTGTCAGCAGGCAGCCCCACAGTTCTCAACCACTGCTGGCAGAGGGCCCCCAGCAGCTCCTAGCTGGTGGGAAGCAGGGACCCCCAGAGCTCCCAGGTGGCGAGGGGACGCCCTGTAGCAGCCCAGCTGTAGCAGGTGGCAAGGGGGTCTTCCCGCTGCAGCCCGGCGGTGGGGGTATCACAGAGCCCCCAGCCGCTGTGGGTGATGGACCCCCTCCTTTCCCATTTCACGGATATTTCTAGTAAAATCATGGACAAGTCATGGGCTTCCATGAATTTTTGTTTATTGTCCGTGATTTTTACTAAAAATATCTGAGACAAAATCTGAGCCTTATTTATAGTCAATAGCCAAATGCTGAACGCTTTATTAGTAGAGCCCTGAAAATCCGGGGATATCTGCTTTATATCCGTGGACCATTTTTGTGGATTGTGGATAGATACAGATCCAAATTTTATATCTAAAGCCCTGCAAATCTGTTGATATCTGCGGATGTGGATATCCACAGGTCATTTTTGTGGATTGCAGATCAGATGCGGATACAAATTTTGTATCTGAGCAGGGCTCAATTTATTAGTTAACTCTTCTTGCTGTGTCAGTCCCTCCCCTTCTTTCTACTTTAGCTTTAGTGTGGGCTTGCTTTCCCAAGGCTGCTTTTCTCCAAAGTTAACCATTTCACACTTCTCCCCAGTAGTGGTGATTGCTTTGTACTTCTCCAGCCTGGGGGGAGGAGGCACGAACACCATAATGCCACTGTGTGTATCACGGGAGGGAAAGGTTTCAAGAGCTTTACGTACTCTCCTTTTCATGCAGGGCTCAGAGGTGCCCCTGCTGGTACTCTTGCATGTGCTGTAGCTTTAAATATTGCTTTTGGTGTAGAGGATTTTATTTCTAAGCACAATCTCTCTCTAAACCAGATATGATGTCAACTGCATCATAGGACCCTGCTTTGCCAAGGGCAAATGCAGCAGAAAATAGCCCTTAAGGAAATCTGTGGGCCAATTTTACAATTGAAAGTACTGTCGGAGCGCTCCACCTAGTGAGAATCCTCACTGGAGCCCGTGACTCCTAGCCAGTGGACACTGAAATACAAGTACAGATCTGAGCATAGAAGAAGAGAGCAGAGACCAGCTGCTGAATCCTTTCTTACGTTGTTATATCGTTTGTGAACTTTAACAGTTGGATGTTGTCTTGGAAACCAATCTGGCCACAATACGCGTGTTGGAGAGTGTTCAGAAAAAGCTGTCTCGGATGTCTCAAGAGGATCAGGAGAAATTCCGATTGGATGATTGCTTGGGAGGAACGTCGGAAGTGATCCAGCGCAGAGCCATCTACCGTATCTATGGTGATAAAGCACCAGAAATCATTGAGAGTCTTAAGAAAAATCCGGTTACTGCTGTCCCTGTAGTTTTAAAAAGGTAACTCTTTCTTGGGTTCACGTATCATTTCTATCTAATTAGCTAATGTAGTCTTTGAAAGCTTGTTGTTTCAGAAGTTAATTACCTATTTTCATCTCGTAGGATTCTAACGCAGGACAGAGGTGAGCAATTAATGGAATATCTTTACAAAATCACTTCAATATAATAGGTCACAAAGATATTAGCTGACTCTCTTAGCCCCATCTGAGAACAGCTTAAACAATGCAAATTATGACAATGCACTGTTGCTCTTGCAGTAACAGTATGTATGTTTCAGTAGAAAATAGCCCACCACAAACTTTGTGATGATTGTGTAATATGGGGATAACTGTAACAAGATCCCTGCTTCTCCTGCCATGAAAAATGTTAAATTGGTTTTCCATTCATTTTATAAGTAAACCAAGCTATTCCTTTAGTTCTGTGGGGCTTTGCCATTGTTTGGTTTCAGCTAGGATTCCTTCTCAGATAGCTTTCAGTATTAATGTAGACATCTACAAATACATTTTAAAATTAAACTTTTTTCAAATCCTCTCTTTGTAGGAAGCATTATATAAAAAATGCTTATAGTTTAATTGAAAAGCTAAGTAATCGTGTAAAAGGTTTCAGATACCTTTGGTATTAACATGTATGTTTTTTTAATTCAGTCTATAATACAGTTTCTAGTGCATGACAATCAACTGTTTCACCCTCAACCTTGTGAATTCTTCACACTTGCACACTGTATTGCTCTGTAATGGAGCCGTGAGAGGGGCTCCTTTGTTAGGGTTATGCTCATCCCCGGCTTGCTGAGAAAAGTTCCTTTCGGCACTAAAACTTCTCTTAGTCCCACTTAGAGGAAGGGAGGATTTTATTTTTTGAAAATATGAGGTTAATTGGACGTGTCATTTTGAATGAGATTTTGGAATAGTGGGGGTGAGGGGGTGTATGCCTTTTTTTGAAAGTTCTAATTTTTTTTGTCCAGTCATAACTGAAAAACCTCTTTATGGATTAATCTTCACTGAGAACCAGCGGATTCCAAGGGTGTGTTGTTGTTAGAGGTGATCTCTGCATGTGGTACAGCACTGTTACAGGTCCAATGACCGTTACATAACTAGTGCCATATAATCTCAACTTACATTTTTAACAGCAGGTTTTTATCGCCATTTTTCTCCAAAGAGCCTCTGCTTGCTAGGCGTGGGCATCTCATGTTGATTTTTCCCTTTAAAATTACAATTAAAATTAAGCTGTTCAGCATGTATTTTAAAAAGAGAGAAAATACGGTATCAAGCTGAGTGCCCCAAGGGTCAGTCCTGGGGTCGGTTTTGTTCAATATCTTCATTAATGATCTGGAGGAGGGTGTGGACTGCACCCTCAGCAAGTTTGCAGATGACACTAAACTGGGAGGAGTGGTAGATACGCTGGATGGTAGGGATAGGATACAGAGGGACCTAGACAAATTAGAGGATTGGGCCAAAAGAAATCTGATGAGGTTCAGCAAGGACAAGTGCAGAGTCCTGCACTTAGGACGGAAGAATCCCATGCACTGCTACAGACTAGGGACTGAGTGGCTAGGCAGCAGTTCTGCAGAAAAGGACCTAGGGGTTACAGTGGACAAGAAGCTGGATATGAGTCGACAGTGTGCCCTTGTTGCCAAGAAGGCTAACGGCATTTTGGGCTGTATAAGCATTGCCAGCAGACTGAGGGACGTGATCATTCCCCTCTATTCTGCATTGGTGAGGCCTCATCGGGAGTACTGTGTCCAGTTTTGGGCCCCACACTACAAGAAGGATGTGGAAAAATTGGAAAGAGTCCAGCGGAGGGCAACAAAAATGATTAGGGGGCTGGAGCAGATGACTTATGAGGAGAGGCTGAGGGAACTGGGATTGTTTAGTCTGCAGAAGAGAAGAATGAGGGGGGATTTGATAGCTGCTTTCAACTACCTGAAAGGAGGTTCCAAAGAGGATGGATCTAGACTGTTCTCAGTGGTACCAGATGACAGAACAAGGAGTAACGGTCTCAAGTTGGGGGAGGTTTAGGTTGGATATTAGGAAAAACTTTTTCACTAGGAGGTTGGTGAAGCACTGGAATGGGTTACCTAGGGAGGCGATAGAATCTCCTTCCTTAGAGGTTTTTAAGGTCAGGCTTGACAAAGCCGTGGCTGGGATGATTTAGTTGGGGATTGGTCCTGCTTTGAGCAAGGGGTTGGACTAGATACCTCCTGAGGTCCATCCAACCCTGATATTCTATGAAAATCAGTCCCACCCTCCAATTGTTCTCTCCCTGGTGCGTGAGCTTTTAACTTCCCCCATCCCCAGCTGCCAAGTCTCCTGTTCTGAATCCTGGCTTCTGGCAGCCAGCAGCTTGGGACAACAGCCATCTATGGCATCTTCACACAACACCCTGCTCTGTTCCTGGACCCTGCTCTGTGACAGCTTCTTTAGTGCCTGTGAGGAAAATTTAGCTCTGCCCCTCACTTCTGAGCCATTTCCACTTCCCAGCATATCTGCCTGGTCAGATGGAATTGTTGTATTTAAGACAGAGACGGTTAGATGGAGATCTCCTAGGACCCGAGAAAATTGTTCCAGAAAAAGGAGGGCAGAGTTAAGGTGTGTAGCCCTAAGGATTAATCGGCTTGTCTGTATAAATATATCTTTCTTATAAAATCAGTATTTGATGTATTAGATTTATAGATTTTATATTAAAAGTAAGTTTAGCTGTCATGCAAGAGACTTACCTACTAACCCACCCCAAATCAGGCTACAGGCGTAGGCATCTCTACTGTGGATTGCCTGAGCTTCTGGCACTTAAGAGGTTTTTTAAACTACAGTATTTTATATTCCCAGCCATAACCATTCACCAAAGTTTTTTTGTTTGTTTTTCTTTTCCCCTGGGAATACTGAAAGTCTTGCTGTGTCTCAGCAGGCTGCTTTTAAAACATTGTGTGTGAATTTCTGTGGTATGGTTTTCAAATTGTCTGTTCTGCATTATGCAGGTTGAAAGCAAAAGAGGAGGAATGGCGGGAAGCCCAGCAGGGCTTCAACAAGATCTGGCGGGAGCAGTATGAGAAGGCGTACTTAAAGTCCCTTGACCACCAGGCTGTCAACTTCAAACAAAATGACACCAAAGCCCTGCGCTCCAAGAGCTTGCTGAATGAGATTGAGAGCGTCTACGATGAGGTGTATATGTTAACAAACAATCGATCCTGTCTGTTTATATTGTTCTGTATTACGGTAATGCCCAGAAGTTCAGATCAGAATTGGGTCCCTGTTGTGGGAAGCGCTGTACAAACATAGAGGAAGATACCATCCCTACCCTGAAGAGCTCATAATTTAAGATGACAAGAGTGGGTGAGAAGAATGCTTGAAAATATATATAACTTGTAGATAAAAATGTAAGAGAAATAGCATATGTAATCCCATAAATATCCCCTTTCCTCCTCTGTCCCCCAGCCTAGCCATTAACACTTGGCTGATCTTTGTGTGTGTGTTGTGGTGGGAATGGCTCTTGAGAATGGATTGGAAGGATCTTACTTGTTTGTCTCTTGATTACAGCATCAGGAGCAGCATTCAGAGGGGAGAAGTGCCACCACGAATGAGCCTCACCTCATCTTCATCTATGAGGATAAACAGATTCTAGAAGATGCAGCTTCACTCATTAGCTACTATGTGAAACGACAGCCCACTATCCAGAAGGAAGATCAGGCCACCATTCGGCAAATAGTGCATCGCTTTGTACCGGAGCTGTTTTTCTCTCAGCTCCCTGACCCCAGTATTTCTGAAGAGTCGACTGATGAGGATCGAGAAAACCATCAGGGACAGAACCTGGATGCTCCTGAGCTACGAAAGAAACATGTGCCTGGGCCTCCAAGCAGCCCTCTGGAGGAGAAAGCTGGATTCCGTGATGCCGCTGTTGCTGAGCCTCACAAAACTCTGGACGATGTTTATAGTCTGTTCTTTGCCAATAATAATTGGTATTTCTTCCTCCGTCTTCACCAGACTCTCTGCTCAAGGCTCTTAAAGATTTATCGTCAGGCTCAGAAGCAGCTTCTAGAGTATCGGACTGAAAAGGAGAGGGAGAAACTCCTCTGTGAGGGAAGGAAAGAAAAGTCCAATGATCCAGCCATGGAACTGAGATTGAAACAACCAAGTAAGAGCATTCTGCAGTCTGGAAATTATTTTGCTGTTAGCATTCTGAGTGCCTTATGCAGAGGCCACTTGCAATGACTGAGACCAGCTGGCATGAATATGAGGAATATAGATACTGAGACCTCTCCAGTGTCTGAGAATTATGGATTCATAACTAATGTTACCTGCATGTATTAACCAGGATAGTTAGGGGATAACTTACAAGCCAAGGGACACATTTTTGTTCATTTAGACCTCTTCAAGCCCATTGGCTGTTGTTCGATATATACCTTATGTCTTCTATGTAGGTATTTCTAGAACATGGGAAAACACTGCTATGAAGTGTCTTGGAGTTTGTTGCTTACATTTAAAATACATACACGTGTGAGAGTTGAGTCAGGCACTGCCCCAGTGACCATTTCAGATAGTCACACTGTTCTCATGGGGTCTTCTGTGTGCTGTCAGTGGCATCTTGAAAGATGTGGTTGGTGCTGCACTTGAAGTGTCTTGCTTGTGTCTAAAAATATTCTTGGTGCCAAATGTCCTAGATCTAGAGCACAGTTATCTCTTCTGTCCCCTGTCTCGGGGCCACCCTCTGCCTCTTGTGTGCAGTGACTGCTGTTTTCTCCTGCCCAGGTGAGGTGGAGTTGGAGGAATACTACCCAGCATTCTTGGATATGGTGAGAAGTTTGCTGGATGGGAACATTGACCCCACGCAGTACGAGGACACTCTGAGGGAGATGTTCACTATCCACGCCTACATCGGCTTCACCATGGACAAGCTGGTGCAGAATATTGTCCGTCAGGTAATTGTCTCTCAAATCGTCTCTTAGTGCTTCCACAGCGCAGTTAGTGGACAACCCCTCCTTGTCCTATTGATAAACAGGTCTGTCTGTGTGTATGAGAGAGCTCGCAAAGGTCAGGGTAAAGGTGAAGAGGAACTTCACCTTAGAGTGACACTTGGAATGTATCTCCTGGTGAGACAGGCATTCAGCTCTCCGTTTCCCTCCCCGTCTCTCCCTAGCTTAAAAACCCTGAGTATCACAGTTTAAAGGAATTGGCATTTGAAAATCTAGGCCTGTGGACTTGCAGCTTCTGTAAGCTTCAGTATTCCCTCTTTGGTTTATATAGTACCATTAGGGTTACAAGGTATCCTGAAAACATAAGAAGCCAAGATTTCTCCTGAGGTGTTTATACAACTGTTAGTAGGTGGTGGGGAAAAAAGGCAGAGGAAATAGTCAAAGGAAACAACTATTGGTAAAAACAGGAGAAAATGCAGTTTGTGAGCTGAAATTCCTATGGCCAGTTAACTTAGAACTACACATCCCATTGATTTCTCTGCTGGTGACACTTGACTGTCCCCACCAGAGCCATTGGGAAGCTCTGATTACGAGTTGAGTTAGACGATTCACACTCACTAAATTATCAAGCTCTCCATTACCACTTTAGCAATTAGATGTTTAAACAAATGCTTTGACTTGACTGCCCCTTGCTCCCTCTGTTACATTCATTGCAAAATGGGAGCGGGGGGCAGAGGTAAGGGAGTAGTGTGGGTTGCACCAGTGTATGTAACACTCTTGCTAGAAACTTGCTGACTCCCTTTTCTCTTGATAATAGCTTCACCATCTTGTGAGTGATGATATCTGCCTGAAGGTTGTAGAGCTCTACTTAAGTGAGAGAAAGCGAGGTGCTGCTGGAGGCAACCTATCCTCCAGGTGTGTCCGGGCAGCCAAGGAGACCAGCTATCAGTGGAAGGCTGAGCGCTGCATGGCAGATGAGAACTGCTTCAAGGTGAGAGCTTGCTTCAGGGGAATTACCCGCAGCAGAGGGGAACCAGACTGGGGTGGTGCAGACAGCAGCAGTCTGATGCTCTCCTGATAGCCTAGCTCCCAAGAGATGAGCCGAATCCTGTTACTTAGGGCCAGGGGAGTTTAATTTATCTCTTGGATCAGATGGCTGGGGAGTTTTCCTATCTTTGTAGCTCCTAGCCAAGGAGGCTGTGACCAGGCGCCTGCCAGAGAGTTTGCTCCTATTCAGACACGCAGGAAGCCATTGAGTGAATATATTACTTTTCAGATAGTTCCATGGGGGCATGTGGCACTTTGGAGGCAAATAAAAAGACAAAGCTCTTTCCTGACAGGGCAGTGGGCAAGGAGAGGGCTTCTGCCCTCTCAGCACAGCATGAATGCTGGCTGCACTCAGACCTAGGCAAGTCCAAAAGGGCGTGGTGAGTTTCAGTGCTAGGGTTAGAGTTTGGAGGCTTTGTGGACAGTGAATTTCAAGGAAGGATTTGAATGTGGAAGGATGGAGTCTTAAGGCATCTTTGCAGAGGGCCCAGGAGGTTAGTTCCAGGGGGACTGGTGGGGAGGCAGAGGGAAGAGATGGTGCTTATAGTAGCCAGCACAGGTGTTAATCAAAGCTTTGGAGCGTGGTTCTAATAATAAAGATCGAATTAAGAGGAAAGTCCTGTAGAGGAAGGACAGGCAGCATTTGGCAACAGTTTGGACAGGCATGAGCAAGTGTGAGAGAAGCCTGATATAACATCAGGGTGGTGAGGAGGATAGTGGAGCAATTAGCAGTATTGGAGGGCGAAGGGTCAGGAGGAGGACTGGAAGGAAGGATGGAGCTTTGTTTTGATGTATTAAGTTTGAGGAGTTACTGTGCCAAGGGTGATGGGGCAGGCAGAGGAGCAGGTTTCACAGAAGGAGGGAACACCCAGGGTGAGTGGGGGAGGGCAGAGCTTGAAGGAACATCTGCATAAAGGTGGTATTGAAATCCCCAAGGACACAGTGTAGAGGAACGGAGAAAGTGGTAGCAAGAACTGAGCCTAGGTTTGTGTGTGGTCAAGCATCAGGGTGCCATGTTGTATATTCACCTCTTCTCCAATCTGTCATGTTCAGCTGAATTTCCATGAAAATTCAGCACACTGATCTGGGCTCCTGCCCAGCTCTGGAGGCTGCAGGTGACGTCCCCTGTGTCTCACTTCCTTACAGGTAATGTTTCTTCAGAGGAAAGGGCAGGTGATAATGACCATCGAGCTACTAGACACAGAAGAAACCCAAACAGAAGACCCTATGGAGGTTCAGGTAATTAAGGTGCAAGGACTATGGAGTCACCTCTGTGCCACTGACAAAGGAGGCTGCCAGGAATGTTCTCTTCCATTTCACTCCAAATTGTGGGACAGGCTTTCCCAGGACATTGAGTGTACTTGGGGTAGAGCATGTGGAGGACTGTGTGTCCTTGATATAGAGGCTGCTGATACAGAAGTGGATTTAAACGCAAATTGGCTCAGGGTGGTTGGGTTAGGTACAGGCAGCTTTAAAAGCAGCCTAGAAATACACTATTAGGGCAACTGAGTTTATTCTGACTGGGGAGATATGACTTGGAAACGGTCTTTCTTGTATAGCACTTGGCTAACTACATGGAACAGTACGTTGGGGTGGAGGGCGTCCCAAACAACCAGAACGATGGCTTCTTACTGAAACCGGTCTTTCTGCAAAGGTGAGCTCTCCCCTTTCCCTGGTGTCTTGCCCACAACAGCTGGTTCTGCTGCTGCCCTGTGTGTTGAGATTATTTTGGTTCTATTCCTGTGTGGAAGAGTCCCTTAAAATTTTATTTCTCTTGCACTTTCCATCCCTAGCAACTCAAAACCAATATACTGTACACACCGTTCCAGAGAAATACAGATAGTCTGGGGTGCAGGTTTGCAGCCAGTGTGTGGCGCTCTGCACAAGGGCATTGAGGGCAGCACTCAGGTTTTCACAGACTACAGAGTGTACAATAAGGAGAAGAGAGTAGGACTGTCTTCTAAGCAGTCCCTCTTTTGGGGGGGAATTTAAGGCCTAATCCCTTCTGCACTTCATCACAAAAGTGTGCCAACCTTGGGGGTAAGGGGATGGTCTGGAAGCAAAGTTCCTGGGAAGAGCCAGGCATAGGAATGTGAATTTCATGCTCTGATCTTTAGTGACTAGGAGGGTGGAAGTTGAATAGCCAGGGATTTTAAATTACTTCATAATACTTGGTTTTGTCCTAGGAACCTTAAAAAATTCCGCAAGTGGCAATGCAAGCAAGTGAGAGCTCTACGGAGTGAAGTGAAGAGTTCCTGGAAGAGGCTGATCGGGGTGGAGAGTGCATGCAACATGGACTGCAGGTTCAGGCTCAACACCCACAAAATGATGTTCATCATGAACTCTGAGGATTACATGTACAGGCGTGGTACTCTCTCCCGAGCCAAGCAGGTGCATGTCCTGTTATTCTCTCAACAGCTCAGGCACTGGCAGAGATGGGGAACTTGAGCTGCGAGACCTGCAGTGACAGGAGTCTCGTGGCTGAATTCCTACAGACTGCTCCCTGGAGTTACATCTCCACATTGGCTGAAATAGCAAAGGAATTGGTAAATGCTGTATAGTTTAGTTTCCTGGCCATAGCTTTACCATGCAAGCTGCACAGGAGGATAGTTCCATTTAAGAAGCAGAAGCCTCTAGAGGCAGGTATAAGGGATATGTGCTTCTCTGGTTGTTTTAAAGCATGAATGTCTCAAGTGTCCAGAGAGCTGAAGATTTAACCTTCTCCCCTATGAGCCTTTCAGTGACCTTTACTGTCCTTGTCTCAGGTGCAGCCCATGGTTCTGCTCAAGCACCACCAACAGTTTGAAGAGTGGCACAGCAGGTGGCTAGAAGAGAATGTTACAGTGGAGGCAGCAGAACTGGTTCAAGACTGGCTCATGGGCGATGAGGACGAGGACATGGTCCCGTGCAAAACAACTTGTGAGACGGTGAATGTCCATGGGGTCCCCGTGAATAGATACAGAGTCCAGTACAGTCGCCGTCCAGCCTCACCATGAGCAGAGACTCATCCACGTGACCATGCCAAGCAGGAGCTTTACCGGCAAAACACTTTTACTCTGAGAATAGTGGTGGGAATGCAATGTATGTATTAATGATATTTATCCAAACAGCATTTTACTTTGGGTTATGATGTATTTTCCATATGGCATAGAATTGTCTCCTCGCAGTGTAATCCTCCAGCTATGTCATCGTGAAGAGAGCTAAAGCCATTCCTGGAAGAGGGCTCTTAGCATTGCCACTCTGTACAGTAGCTTTCTAGCTTCAGCCTACCACAAGGTAGCCGGCGTGGGAAAGGCTGAGCAATGTGGGCTGGCTACTTGGGGGGTGCCAAGCGCTCAGCTCCAGAAGAGCTGCCAATGGCTGCTGCGTTGGAGGGACAGGGCACGCTGGCCTGGCTGCTTGCAGGGTGGCTGAGGGGGCTGCATGCTCTAGCCAGTGTAGAGCATGATGGGTGCTAGAGCTGACACTGGCAGCTGCTTCCTCTTTTTGAAGTGTTTAATGTTTCATGTCCCTCTGCATTTCATGCCATGCCTCAGTCTGCAGAACTTCTTAATATAACCCCTCAGGGCCAGTGGGCCCAGAGCACTCGGCACAGATCACTGGCTTTGCCATGGGTGCGGGTACTCAATTGCGTTATCTGTTTATACGAATGAAGCTATGAATGCCGCGTGCATTACTGCTGCTGTGGTGAGGAAATGCCAAATCTTGAGACATCGAGGGAAATGAGACCCTCGAATTTTAAAACAGCTAGATTGGCTAAGGGTTTCAGAACAGGCGCTAATCAGAAATGGCTCCATGGGCTGCATTGCTGAGCAAGTGAGCCCGGGCACATTCTCTGCCTCCGCAGAGAATTCTGTATTGGATCCCCTGTCAATCTTTATAAAACGGTGTCATGCTGCAATATCCTGCCTTCTCATTTCAGGAACTGCTTGAAGCTGGAATAAAATCCATGAGGAGGTCTGGGTTTTTTGTTTGTGTTTTGCATGCTGATTGACAGCCTCTGGAGACTGTATGTTGCAGACACATATCTTAGTACTGCTGGGATAATAACACTTACAAAGTGGATCAGTAGATGGAGCTCTTAAAGCATGTTTGCATTGGCTTGGAAGGTTTCCTAGATGCTGCTCTTTTGCTGATGTCTGTACAGATGCTCTCTTTTGCAGTGACGCACAGAAATGTGTATTCAGAGGAGGATTCTGTCCAGGCTTAAGCAGTGTAGACAAGCTATTCCATTGACACTTTCTGCACTTCCTCCTGAACTCTGCCCCCCCCTCAAAAAAAAACACCACCCACCCACCCACCATGCTCCGAACCACACAGAACTCTACATTCGTCTTCTGACTTAAACCTAGCAAAAGGACCAGAAAGTTCAGAGTCAAGGCAGCCCTGCAGCCCCATCCTCACTTCACTTGTGTATTGCAGGAGCCTGGGAATAGCACATAATCCTGTGTAAAATACGTGGTGTCATGAGGCAAATCTAGCTTCTTTTCAGCCCTGACTCCAAGGTCTCCTGGCCTTTGGGGGGGAATTGGACCCCCTAATGTGTTTGTTTCTGTGGTTTGGTTTTTATGGTTATAATTTCTGCTGGACCCAAGTAGCAGCCTATGGGAGTCGTGCTGTGTTTACCCCATTGTACTGCATTTGGTTTTGCAGTTGTCTCACTTGACAGCAGAAGAAATGGGCCATTTGTGCACATTTGACCTAAAACTGTACCAGTTGTTTCTTTTTTGCAAGATAATCTGTGACCGTTTGGCATTTGTGGCCACATGCACATCCATTGCCAGCAGTGCGCTTTGTACCATGAACCCAGATTCTCATTGTCCAGGGCTCAACTGATGCCAGTGGCAGAAATGATATGAAGGTTTTTTTCAAAGCCCTTGACTTGTTTTAGGTAAGGGATGGAGTTCTGTAAGAGGTTAGGATAGATCTGACTAGTGCAACATCCTCTTTTGCCTCTACACAGCTCTACAAATGCACCTCAGTCCTGTTCAACACTCTGCTGTCCCAAGCAGAGATGACCAACTGTGCCAAATTTTGTTATGGTTTTGTGATACAGACAAATGTTTACTAGAAAGTAGCTTGCAACTTGTGGCTTAAAATGCAATTGATTCTAAGTCTCCCAGGGTGCGTAAGGCTAATACACGCATGGACCCTGGTCAGTCTCCCCAACATTTTTAAGTGTACTTCAGGTATTTTTAAGCATCCTTATTTTGTAAACCTTAATTTATAATCTGAATGGATTAAGTGAGAATTTCATCCTTTACAGCACTATTGTCTCAAATGTGATAGTAGCAAATGATGTGAATGAAACAAGTGGGTGGTGCCAATGTGTTTGAGAGCGGCCTGCTAACGTTTGAGATTTCAGCATTTGAACGCTGTCTATCTTCTAGCATGAAATTGATTAAAGAAAGTTTGTTCTTCCATTTTTTTGAAGGATCTTTGCTTTGGGGCTTGTAATTGCTTTGCCAGCTCTTTGAATGTAGTTTTTTTTTAATATTTATTTGCACATTCAAGTAAAATAAAATATTGATTTTAAAAGTCAGCAGCTCTCACTGAGTTCTCTGTTTTAAGTGAGTTTAGAGCTGGTGACAGCCCTGGAGACTGAAGACTCATTTCTAACTCTAGAACAGCCTGATAACAGGCTATACAGATGTCTGTAAAGGCAGGTGCAGGACAGCCAGTGCCACCTTGTGATCTGGATATCTGTTTGCTGTCGCCTGCACTGAGACTTCCAATTCACTTAATACTGGCCAATAGGCTGTCCTCAAAAAGGAAACAACTTGTGGCCATTAGCATCTTGGGCTGGTTTTGAGTGACTAGACTAGAGGCTCTCGCTGCTACTCCATTACCAGTGCCAACCGTTCTACTTATCTCATCTATAAAAACACTGCTTTTCTGGATCTGACTAGCAGTTGTATATAGGGGCTGGTGCCTTGAGTATTTGACTTTCCTTGGTCTACCCCAAAGGTGAGGGTGCCATGGTTTCTGGGTTTCATTTTCAAGTGCCAGTGAGAAGTGGAGACATTTATTTGGCTTTAAATACTCTGGCCAAAATGTGCCCTTCACAGAGAGCTGGGGGCATTCGACCCATCTAAAAATCAGGCCACTTCTTTAAGTGTAAGAGATGATTTAGGTGCCTAACTTTAAATCACCCAAGCTTGAAAATCTTAGCCATTGTCTGCATGAATGAAACATCACTGTGAAAAAGGCTAATGCAATCCTAGGATGCAGCAGGCAAGGTATTTCCAGTAGAGATATAGAAGTGTTATTACCATTGTATAAGATGATACGAGACCACTCATCTGCAATACTGTCCAATTCTGATCTCCCATATTTAAGAAAGATCAATTCAAACTGGAGCCAGGTGCAGAGAAGGGCTACTAGAATGCTCAGAGGAATGAAGAACCTGCCGTATGAGAGGAGACTTAAGGAGCTACCTTGTTTAGCCTAACAAAACAAAGGCTGAGGGGAGATATAATTGCTCTCTATAAATACATCAGTGGGATAAACACCGGGGGGAGGAGTTATTTCAGTTAAGGGCCAACATTGGGACAAGAACAAACGGATATAAATGACCAACAAATTTAGGCTTTACATTAGACAAAAGTTTCTAAGGAGTCAAGCTCTGGAACAGCCTTCTAAGGGGAGTAGTGGGGGCAAAAAACCTAACTTGTTTCAAGACTGAGCTTGAAACATTTATGGAGAAGGTGGTATTATAAGGTTGCCTACAATGGCAGTGGCCCATCTGTGACTGCAATTAGCAAATATCCCCAACGGCAGGAGATGGGACACGGTAGTAACTCAGAGCCCTACCACCTCCTCCAGAGAATTCTTTCCCAGGTGTCTGGCTGGTGGGTCTCAGGATCTAGCTGATCACCATATCCAGGGTGGGGAAGGAATTTTTCCCCAGATTAGAGGGGCAGAGACCCTGGGTGGGAAGTTATCGTCCTCTACAGTGTGGGGCACAGGTCATTTAGGGGTTTGAACTAGAGTGAATGGTGGCTTCTCTGTAACTTGAAGTCTTTAAATTAAGATTTGAGGACTTCAGTAACTCAGCCAGAGGTTACTATTACAGGAGTAGGTTGGTGAGGTTCTGTGGCAGCAGATCTGACTAGATCATGATGGTCCCTTCTGGCCTTAAAGGTTGAGTCTCTGAATCACAAAACAAGTGTCCTTCAGCCCGTCTGGCTATCTGTAATACCTTGCGCCTCACATTCATAATGTTTTTTATCCTCAGGACACCATCACAAGGTAGAGAAGTACTATTGGCTTCATTTTACAGACAGAAACTGAAGCTCAGAGATTAGTGACTTGACCAGTGCCACCCAGGGAGTCTGTGGCAGAGCAGAGAATTGAACCCAGGTCTACTGAATCCTTGGGTGGTACATTATGACTGGATCATTCTTCCTGGTCAGACGTGGCCATTACCACAGATCTGGTATTGAAAGAACAGACTAAAATTGTCTCCCCTTTTGCTGTGTATTATAATAGTTATATTCTCTATTATTTCCTCCTCTGAGCACTTGCCTATTAGACTAAAATGCTGCAAGTATAAATGTCACTTGGTTGCAGCGCTGCTACAAGCAGGATCCTCTAGTATCTCTCAGACCCTAAAAAAGACATTATATACTGTGTTTTGTTTAAGTGCTAAATGCAATTAAAGTATTTTTGAGTCCAGGTCCAGTCTGCTTGGAGCCCATCTCTCTAGTCCAGTATCTGGGAGCTTTAATCATACTCTTCTGCAGCTCCTGCTCGGTAAAATGAGATGTGGTTAGCCTTCCTGGAACCTGCCTGCTAGCCATTTTGTTTTCTAGTGTAGGCTGCCAAGGCTCTGTTAGAGCTAAGCAAAGATGGCCTGAGATGGAGAAAGCAAAGAGCCCATGAGGTGGCACAATCGCTCTATGAAAAGGCAGCTTTTTAAAGGAAAGTGACTTTTTAAAAAAAAAAAAAAAGTTCTGCAGAACTCACTGCACAAACTACTGTTTGTTTCCAGCAGCACCCACATGGTGCTAGGTGCTGCACAAACATGATCCGATCCTGGCTCCCTAAGAGTTTACATGCTAAATTAACCTCTGAAGCTAAATAAAAGAGGCATTCAATAAAGTTACTTCAGTTCACAAGTCTTTGGAACATGTGCTTAAATTTATTGCAATAAACTGCAATCATGAAAATAGCCTGTCACCTCTGGCCTTCCCAAATTCCTGCATAATAACAGAGGTAACTCTCTTCCCAGTGAGCTCTAGCGAACAAAAGAATTAATGTATATTTTTGCAAAGGAAGCTGCAGTGATGTGACCCAGATCTGATAGGAGTTTCCTTTACATCATTCTCAATACTTCAGTTGCCATAACAAAATGGAACTGTCCTTTTTTGTTCAGTGTATGATTTGCTCTCAAGGAAACAAGCTGTTTTTCTGTTTCTCCTATAGATAATCCTCTGATGCATAAACTGCATGGGATAATTTGACAAAAAAAAATACAGGGTTGGTGCCTGTGAGGACACAATACACTTTATACAAAGGCCTCCTCTCAGAAATCTTGGCCATCTTACAAAGAAAATGTCCCCCAGGCTACAAGGGAGGGAATAGGCGCTCTGAAGGGACAGCCAGATCCTGACATCATCCAGTGCAGGCTGAGCTCAGACAGAAATCTCATCAAGTGAGCAACTTTAATGGCAAAGAACAAAATTTGTTTAAAAATATTTTTCTTGATAGTTGGATGAAATAGGCATGAATTATTTTCTAATTCAAACAAATGGGAAACACTAAAGGGAGTAGCTGGACTCTGTTTAATACTTCGCTTTTTATTTTACATGTTCCTGTACTATATGCTGCAAACTCCTAGCAGAGTGCATGAGCCCGTGAGCAAGCAGGAATGACCTAGGAACTCCTCCTCCCCCGGACAGTAAAATGGGATTATTCCTTCACACACAGTAGTCAACTCCAGTGCAATGCTAGGTGACTTTGTCTTAATCAAATCAGGCAGCCATTCCACCTTGCACTTACCATGTAAGTTACAGCTTGGTCTGCAATCACAACCCTATGTGAATTCTAGAGTTTGATCGAACCCCAAATGGCAGCTGCTTTGCACAGTCAGTGCTGCCAAGAAACCCACCTCATCTGGAAGTGTCTGTGTCAGGGAGGGAATGCCCCATCCCAAAGGCCTTGTGTCTACAGCCAGGAAATTGACCTGCAGGACGGTTCTGGAATAACTCGCCTCCTTTAGCTGGACACAGCACTGGGACAATTACTCTGCTTTGCAACCAGAGTAATCATTCTACAATAAAATCACTTTTATTTTAGAATAGAGTCCAACCAGGAATTATTCCCCCACGGAGACAAGGCCAAAGTCTGTGAGCTCCCATCCAAGGTAAAGGACACTAGCAACGAACAAGGGCTTTACTCTTTCTAAACATTTGTATTAGGGAAGTGGGTAGAGGTCAAGGTCCTGTATGCTCCAAAAAGGTGGTAAATGGCAGTCTCTGCCCCCAAAGAGCTCCACTAAAAGCCAGAGCCTACTGGGTGTTATACTTACTGTGCCTTGGCTTCTTGAGTGTTAGCTCTTTGGGAAACATCATAAGATATGCCCAATCAAGGAGCAGTGAATACTGAGGTTGCTGCAGTTTTCAGTAGGTGAGGGTCACACAAATTATTGCAGGTCTGTGGCCTCTATATTTACCATGTTCCTCTTCCCATCTCCTTTAAATACATCCATCTGGGTACCCTACCTGCCTGGGACCTGGATGGGGTCCTCAGTTCAAACGGAGTGAGATCACGAATGGTCAGTTTACATGTCTAATCCTGTTGCCATATCAACAGCTACAAGAAGTAAATGCTATAAAGGAAATGCCAATTGAACAGCAACAACTCAGCAGTGGCCTACATCCTGGAGCGGCTTCCTGGGGAGAGTTATGTTGGGAGTGTCATTCTATGGCCTCTCGTTCTTACTTATAGGAGCCTGGACTCTACCTGGGAATCAGAGACTTTGAAAAAGATTTGGTGGTCATGGTAGATAATCAGCTGAACATGAGTTTACAGCAACACTGTAAAGGGCTAATGCAACCGTTGGATGAGTAGACATGGGGAGTCTCAAGTAGGAGTAGAGAGGTTATTTTGCTTTGGTATTTGGTGCTGCAACTGCTGCCGGAATATTGTGTCCCGTTCTGGTGCCCCCAATTCAAGGATGTTGATTCATTGGAGAGGGTTCAGAGATGAGCCATGAGAATGATTGAGCATCTTTATAAGGCATGTTCTTTAATCTATTTAGCTTCAAAGAGATGAAGGGGTGAGTTGATTACAGTCTATAAGTACCTACCTGGGGAACAACAATTTCATAATTGGCTCTTCAATCTAGCAGAGAAAGGCATAACATGATCTAAGGGCTGGAAGTTGAAACTAGACAAATTCAGACTGGAAATAATGCATACATTTTTAAATGGTGCGTAATTAACTACTAGAACAACTTGCCAAGGGTTGTGATGGATTTTACAGCATTGACATTGTTAAAAAAATCAAGATTGGATGTTTTTCTGAACAATTGGCTCTAGGAATTATTTTGGGGATCTATGGCCTGTGGTATACAGATGCTCAGACTAGATCACAATAGTTCCTTCTGGCCTTGGAAACTATTGAATACTGGGGAAAAAATCCAGCAAACCAGAGTGAAGACAAATGGCTGGCTGGTGGGTTTGGGTCAGAACAGGGACCGTGGTTCTAGGGTGATGCATGCTTTAGGATCAGTTATTAGTTACTCTGCGCTAGAGCTGTGCAGGGCACTTTACCCTGCAGAGAATGACTGAATCCTAGTCCCAAGGCATTTACAATCAATAGGCAGCTGCAGGTTGGGCATTGGGTGTGGGATGGGGGAGGGTGTCTGGGGAAAGACCACAGAGTCACAGCCTAAGCCAGGGGTTTCCAACCTTTTTTCATTTGCAGATGCCCTAACTACTTAGAATGGCGGTGCAGACCCCTTTGGAAATCTCAGACATAGTCTGCGGACTGCTGGGGTTCCGCGGATCACAGGTTGTAAATCACTGGCCTAAGCAGTCAAGGAGGCTGATACAAAGTAGTACACAGGGAACGTTTTACATGCCCAAGACCACCTTCTCTATAAGGCTCCTTGCAAAAGTGAAATTGGAGCAGGGACTTAGAGATGTGCCATGGGGGGTAGAAAAGGGGTAGAGAGTTTCAGTTTTGCCAGTGGTGAGGGGAGGAAGGACCATGAAAAGCATGGGGGCTTATAAGGAAAGAGTATGGAGTGAGATCCCGATGAGTAACTGGGGTAACAGAAGGGGATGAGAGGAGGCAGGAAGGTCGTGGAGGGCCCTGAAGGTGAGAAAGAAAAGCTGGAATCTGATGTGTGAAGTGACAGGGGACTGCGGGAGGGAGGTTAAAGGAGCGGTGAAGGTGGCTGTAGCTGGTGACCAATGCCACAGCAGAGGCTGGTCAGATGGTCAGAGGGGAGTGTCAGTAAGAGGCTGCAGGTCATCTCTCTAGCTTGGTTGAGGCACCATGAGAGGCTTATGGTTAAAAGATCCATAATTTCTATTTATAAATTAGCCACAGCAGTGGCTTCCTGTGCCTTGTGGTTCCAAGTTGGATGTGACTGACATTCAGTGGCTGGGGAAGGCAGGGCCAGAGCCGCATTCATGGAAAATGTGAGGTTATGCTGATGCTAGTGGAAATAATCCACACGTTTGTCTGCAAAGCCATGGAGCTGCCCCTGGTATCTAGACTACAACCATCATCTTAGGTTAGGGCAGGTGCTCAGCTGAACTGAGGTTTCTACCTTGATATCTAATGGTTCAAACTGACATTCCCTAGAGACGTGAAATGGGCGTCTTGGGATGAGAAATAACCTTTTGGCTTCTCTTTCCTGCATTAGATCTGCCACACCCTTGAAAATCTGAGTCTGGGGTAGCTCCTTCGTAATTTTCTTCAATAGCTCTACAATCCCTGGCCTGCTCTCCCCATGTATCCCCACAGGCTGGGATCTCTGGGGCAAGAGTATTCTTTGTACCTGGAGATAATCAATTGCACAATGAATTGCCTTAAAATCAGCTTTGTCCCCCCACAGGCAGGGATCACAAGACTGTCACTGCTTGTTAGCATCTCTTGGAAACCTCTGTCACTAAAATGTTCAAACAATCTGGTCTGCATCTAAACAATCAGTAACAATCCCACAGTATCTGCAAAGTAAAGGATACAACAATAAGTAACCTCTCCCTTTCCACCCCAGAGACCTGGCCATAGAAAGCAGGGCTGTGAGTTGCACACTATCCAAACTGATTATGTCTAATTTTTTGCATACAGAGCGTGAAAAGGATCCTGGTTGAGGCATGGAAAATATGTGGTCACATGAGTCATTCTGTAATGGTTCATAAATCCTGGGAGAATCGCAAAAGCAAAACATCTAACATTGCATCTTCCCTGCCCAGTGGAACGCCACCTCTGGACACGCTCAGCCCAAGGATGTGGGAATATGGCAAAAGCAAAGGAAATAGGATAATTTTCTCCTTGAAATAGAGGAATCTCATCAAACAGCAGCCAGGCTCGGATTTGCAACCTTCACAGAAGAGGCCATTCATAAGCGAACCAGAAAGAAATGAGCCATCAGTCATATTGCCAAACCAAATTCACAGTTCCTACTGCCAGGACTGCGGCTCCTGTGCTTAGGTCCTTGCTGAGACAGGCAAGCAAGAGCGTTGTGGTGGGGCAAGAGCCTCCAACCATCACTGCTGCTCCTAAGACAGTGTCACCTAATGTTGGGCTGTCCTCCTGCTTCACTGTCGTCCGTCTCACGGGAGGGTAAAGCAGTCTGGGCGGGGATTTTGCCATTTGTTTTGCAGCAGTCAGGACATGATCTGCATTTATCTGAAAGATGTGGGATGGGTTGGGGACTCCCCCATAGATGTGGGGTAAGGACTTGGCAGAGCACAGAGGGGGCTTAAAGTATTGAACAGTGAAAGCGCTCAAGGCCTAAGTAGCAGAGGAGGGTCAGAGCTTGGGGAATATCTGGTGGGAAATGACAGGGTCACGTGCCCTGGCAGATCCCCAAAGGGCCCTTATGCTACTGTAAATGGTTGTAAAATGGGTCACCCTCATAGTATTTTTATCATATAGATAGTAACAGCCTTTTGTTCCTCCAGACCATTCATTAGCAGGGAAGAGCTCTTAGGCCTCCCTGCAGGTTTATTGAGTAACGGGCTCTGGAAGCACAGTTCCTTCCTAGGGGAGAGTCACTGACATTCAGCTTTATCTCACCAGCTACAGAGCCATCCTGTGAATCCTTGTCGGACAGACACCATTTCCTCTTTGGTGGGGCTGTGTTCAGCATTCCTGACAATTATCAGCAGAAGCACGACGCCTCCATCAAACTCCGAGATCATGCTGCGGCTGTTTATATTTTACAGCACTTTGGGCTGGAGCTGTCGTACTCAAATGAAAATAGCTCATTGGGTTCACACACAGTTTTTCAATAACTTGCTTCAGTGAACTCAGGAAAGGAGCCAGGGAGACCAATGGCCGGCTAGCTCAGCTGGTTAGAGCGTGGTGCTAATAACACCAAGGTCACGGGTTCAAGCCCTATGCTGGCCACTCTGTGTGCTGGATGGAGAGGGTGGCTTCTACTCTTTGGGGGAGCGATAACTCGGTAGCTTGACCCTTGGCCTGCTAAACCCAGGGTTGTGAGTTCAATCCTTAAGGGAGCCAGTTAGGGATCTGGTGCAAAAATCTGTCTGGTGATTGGTTCCCCTTTGAGCAGGGGGTCGGACTAGATGGCCTCCTGAGGTCCCTTCCAACCCTGATGGTCTATGATTCTATCCCTTCTTTAACCCGGAGCAGGTACAGACCGGACAAACAGCAGGGCCAGCTAACCAGCCTGGGAGCTGGTCTCACGTGGAACATGCTGAAAACTATCAACTGCCCTGAAATGAGACTGCAGCCTCAATAAAACTCCAGGTGGCCACTCAGCCTGGGCTGGTTTGTGAGCAGGGCGAGGCCCTGCCTCTTGGGACAGCCCTCATGCATTTCAAAATGTTACCTGAAGCAGGGCCCTATGTGTGCTGGATGACACTGAGCCACCAGGAAATGTCATGAATCCAGAGGAGACGAGACCCGATGGCTGGTGTGCCATGACTGTAAACTTCTTTCTTCAGGCCTGGGAGAAAAAATGGGAGGTGCAGGCAGCCGCCAGGGGCTGTTGAGATATCGGATCCTGTTTGTATGGGTTTATATTCTGAACTGACTCTGAGGTGGCCATACTTGTCACTTCCAGGAATATTCTGGAGCAGGCCCAAATTAGAGTAATTTGAACCAGGATTTAGCTTTGACAATGAGAGAGGGCCCTGCAGTGCCAAGAGCCATGAGTCTGTCTGTAGCCTTTTGCTGACATCAGAAATGACTCTATGCTCAGACCGCACAGCACAGTGAGACAAACCACTGGACACAGACATGGGCTGTGACCCAAGAACCCCTTAATGCCATCTGGCAAGGCACTTACAGGAATCTCATGAGGCTGGTTGTACATTCTAGTTTACCAAAGAATGTCATGTGAGGTCTCAAATGAAAGGGGGAGGATCACAGTGGTTATTAATTTCATTGTAAAATATATGTACACATACAATGTAAGAAGTGTATATATACTGAAAATATGCATCAAGGTATCAGTCACCAGCCGAAGTATAAAACATATTTCTGTCACACAAGAGATGTTTATGCATCTGTCTCTTTGTCAGGATGTAAGTTAAGCATTGTAAACTAACCCAATGAATGCCTATTTATGTATCAAATCAACAGAGATGTGACGTCAACCGGGAGGCAGCAAAAAACAAGCCAAGTGTAGTTATCCTGTCTGTGTGCAAAGACAATGAACTTTGGGGGGGGGGGAGGATATGTAGAAGGCAAAGAAGAGGCCCTCCTCTCATCCTGCAGGTAGGAGGTAAATAAGGCACGTTTACATTAATAGAAATGGGATCTCAGCCAACCTAGAAGAAAACTTTGGGTGAGATAAAACTTCTTTAGACAAGAGGTTAACCTGTTTCTTAGGTTTAGTCTCTAGAAAGTGTTATGATTTTATTTTAAATGTAACCATTTGTTTCCAATATCCTTAGTCTCTATAGCCTGAATCTCTAGACTTTGATAATAAACATTCTTGTTTTCACAGTAAATATAGCTCCATGCTGCAATGTTAACCAAAGTGCTGGTACAGAGCTGAGTTTTACAAGTTCCTTTAGAAACAGCAGAACTGGTATCTCTGTAGTGTTCAGTGGATGAGGGGCTAGACAAAAGGTAGACCTATTGTTAACCTGCAAGGCAAAGTAAGGGCTGGCATAGCCCAGGGGAGTGTGTGCTTGAGTGGCTAAGAGACAAGTGGTGTTAAGGAACTGACACCCAGCTAAGCACAAGCTGGTGGCAGGGGGTAACAAGGTGACTCTCAGTCTTGGGAACCCAAGAACCGTCACATGGCCTGACCCAGATGGAGTGTTTTGGCAGCTCTCAATATCCTTTGTTCTTTTTTCTGCAGGAAAAGTCAGTGGAGTCCCAGCCTAGTGTTTCCGTGAGTTAAGGGCCGGGAACAGGAAATTAATAGTCAGGGCTATTAATACTGCCTTCCCCAGGCAGCTCTGAACAGAGCAGCACCTCACAGGCTCCCTTCACAGCATGGAGATCTCCTGGTGTGAATTTCTATCATACAGGCTTGTACTGTGGTGTAGCCTCTGGGGACTCTGTTTGGCAAGTCCGGACTATGATGGTGAGTGAGTGGGCATCTCGGGGTGAAAATCTTACTGCTCATTAAGGGGACTCCCTTTGCTCCCTGGCATCTTTCTGTGGCTCCCAAGCAAGCACTTTCTGTGAAGGCAAAGGACAAAAGCAGCAGTGATGGGCAAACGTGCTAATCTAATGAAGGAGAAGACACTGAAGGTGTTTGTTGAGGGAGGGAAAAGTGGGGAGGAATTAATAGTCAGAGGGGGAACAAAAGAGAAACTGGAGAAACCCAAAAGTCAGTTGTGGAGCTTGAGCCTTGTCTGAGGAGCAGCTCCTGCCCCTTGTTCTTGTTCTGACCCCCCTGTTTAATGTGGAGCAGTACTGCTCGTGCTATAGGTTCAGGAATAGCTCTGTAGAGGCCACGCGCTGTATGGACATCAGCCTCGGTGCAAGGAGCTCACAACCTAGTATTGGACCCCAGCCAAAGCTGTTCAGTGGCACAGAGTACCATCAGCTGCCACTAGGAACTGATTTGATTTCACAGAGGTGAGGTCAGGATTCTAAGCACAAATCAAAGATCAACAACTGGGAGAGACACATCTCTGCCTTTGCCAAAGAGCCCGATATGGACTGCTGGAATTTGCCATCCATGGAGTTACTTCTGGCTGACTCAATCTGTGTCACCTGTATCCCCTGAGTGGCAGATCCCAGTGCTCTGTGGTGCTCAATCCCCAGGTAACCAATAGCTACACACGAGCGGCAGTGCAGAAGTATCACGAGCTGTGAGAAACAGCATGACTCCAAGGAATTGTGTGGGTCCTTGGACTTGTGACAATGGCTGATCAAAGTAACTGGGCTCTGGAGAGAAGGAACAGGAGCTGCTGGAAGGAACTAGAACTTTCTCAGAATGAGATACATTTATCTGCTTTTTGAGGTTGTCCTTTGCACTTTTGCTTCTGCTGTTTAGTTAATTTGTGCACCAATTACATTTTCTGCTTATGGTAGGTCACATGACAGCCAGAGACCTTAAATTCTTCTAATTGGAACTCATTATTGGAACTCTTCTAATTGGAACTAAACTCCCTCCCCACAACCCCAGAACTCACCTTAGCCATTAGCATGGTTGTCCTGCTGTGAAGTAGCTGGGCAAACTTCAGCAGAACCTCCTCTCAGCCTTAGACCGTCATGTTCAGCCCTGAAATAGGGAGACTTGCTAGTTGGGGTTTGTTTTGTTTTACTAAGGGGTTCTAGCTAATTACAGAACCAGCCAATGGAGTATTTGCAATGAATAATATCCATGCTGCTTCCCAGCCCCCGCACTCTGTGGTGGGCACACTGTCTTGTTAGAATGCAAACCCCTGGGGGTATTGGGGCAGGAACCTTGTCACCAGCCCTGCCTGCAAAGTGCAAGCATGCTGGGCCCTGCATGAACAGTAACAGACTACGTTTGCACCACTAGATTACTCCCAGAACAGCACCAACGAGCAAGTGATTACATCGGCAAACACACTGTGTCCCCGGGCCATCCCAGGAAAGACGGTGACTCGTGGCAACGTCACCTACCTGTCCATCCATGAGGATTCCCGCTCTCAGCTGAGCAGTGCAGTCACAGTGTGGCTCATCCCCTGCCTCTACACTGCTGTCTTCCTGGTGGGGCTGCCAGCCAATGGGCTAGCCCTTTGGGTTCTAGCAACTCGGATCGAGAAGCTGACCTCTACCATCTTCCTGATGAACCTGGCTGCAGCTGACCTGCTCCTGGTGCTGGTGCTACCTTTTAAGATCTCCTATTACTTCCTGGGGAACCATTGGCCCTTTGGGGAGGGCCTGTGCCGGCTCACCACTGCCTTCTTCTATGGGAACATGTACTGTTCCGTGCTACTGCTCATGTGCATCAGTGTTGACCGGTACCTGGCTGCAGTGCACCCTTTCTTCTCACGCTCCTTCCGCAGCCCAGGCTTTGCTGCCTGCACCTGCCTCAGTGTCTGGCTCATCACTGCCATCTTCACCTTGCCCTTGACCCTCTTGCAGCAGTCCTACCCCCTGGATAAGGCAAACATCACTCTGTGTCATGATGTTCTCCCCAGGCATGAGGAGGCTGAGTACTACTACTACTACTTTGTGTGCTTGATCGTCTGCGGCTTCCTTGTCCCCTTAGTGGTGATGCTGTTTAGCCACTGCTCGGTGCTGTGGATCCTGCTGGGCAGTGGAGAGAGGTACGCATATGCCATGAAGCTCACTGTCCTCGTGCTGCTCACAGTCGTGGTGTTCTACACACCCAGCAACATCCTTCTCCTTGTCCACTATTCCAGCAACTGCTTCAAGCTCTATGGGGACTTGTACATCAGCTACATGGTGAGCCTGGCCCTCAGCAGCTTCAACAGCTGTGTTGACCCCTTCGTCTACTACTACGTCTCTGAGGACTTCAGAGACAAGGTGAGGCAGAGAATTTTCAGCCGCAGCAAGCGAACCATCACATCGCTGAAAACCTCTAAAGAGACTCTCCCTCAGAAGAGCTCCCACTCACAGTCCCTGGTGTGAGGAGCTGGCACCCCTCACTCCCATCGCATCTGCTTGCTCCAGAGCTGAGGTTCGGACACGGATTAGAGCTCTGAGGTATAGTCTAGGTAGGAAGCTAATGCAGGCAGGGAGGTGAAGGAGACAGATTCTTAAGACTGAATTCATCAGGTCCTTACGAAGTCCTAAGAGGCTTGGAGCCCAAATTGAGATGGTGACCACTGTATGCATACTAACCTGTAACAGGGACAGCAGATATGACTTCCCATACGGCTGCTCTGCCCCCTTACTATGCTCACTGGGTGCTATAGGCAGGCTGCATAGTCGACTCTATATATAATAGCAGAGATTGCTGGGGGAAGGAACCTAGAGCATTTGAGGGAAAAGTGGAAGCTTGGGAATGCATTTGCCCAGTATTAAAACCTGCCCGAGCAAACTGACCGGGGGGGGGAGGCCGGGCAACTTAAAGCCACTCACACACTAGTCTCAGCCTCTAAGCCCACACATCTTGTGCACGGAACCATTTGGCTGGCGTGTCAGGTAGTTGCTCTGCACACAGCATGTGTCCATACGCAGGCAAAGTTAGAATCTTCTTACCTGACTTGGTAAACCCTCATTCATGGAAATGCCAGAGTCTCCTGTTCCTAGCAAGGTCAACTTTATCCCTATTTCAGCAAAAATAAGTACGTTTAGGGGAAGTAGAGAGTTTTGCCAGAATTAAGAGTTTATAGAGTAAGAGAGAAAGTGGGAGTCAGGACTCCTGGATTCTATTCCATCCTCTCTCTCTTCCACTGATATGCTCTGTGCCCTCAAATAAGTAATTTACTCTCCTTGCACCTCAGTATCCCTAGCTGTAAAATGGAGAGGATACTAAGGCTAAATTCATTAATGTTTGTAAAACGCAGTGAAATCCTCACATGAGATGCATTGTTTGATGCTAATTATTCTATGTGAATGAGGTGAACTGTCAGCTTCTCTAATAAGGTGCTTCTCACTTTGCAAATCCTCAGCCCACTGCTGGTAAGAAATGTACAAACAATATCCACCCATTCCCTTTACGCAAAATGCTCTGCTGTTCAGCATTTATTTCTTTGAAGCGAACTGCCTCTCTTTAGTATGTTATGAAGGGAGCCCAGCTTGTGCCCAGGAAAAAGGATTTTCATGTCTTTTCAAGACAGGATATTAATGAAGTATTGAAAACTCCTACACTGGAATCCCACACTTCTTTTGTGTAACCTCTGTTGAGACCCAACCTCCCCACCACACCCACTAAAATAGCTGACCATGCCTGCAGCTGGATTCAGGAATGTGTTGCAAATGTGACAAGTTACAGCCACTGTATCCTCAAAACAAAATTGAAGGCACCTCCTGGCAAACAATGAAGCAGAAATGGATGGGACACCAGAAACTGCTTAGAACCGTTGAATACTTTGATTCTGCTGATACGTGTATTACTGTTGCCCTCTCCGCGCTGTGCAACAGTATACCTGGTAGCTTAGAGAAAGCTTAGAGCCACAGCCCTGCAGTATGCTCCCCCTGTAGTATTACGAGGCAGATATTAGTAGAGAGGAGAGGAAGACAGAATTGTTTTAGAAATCAGTTTTTAATAAAATATTCATCAGTGTCTAAAACAACCCCTTTTCTGGACTCATACTAACATTTGTGCGAAGAAAACAAAAATGATCACAAAGCTGGGTTTTGTGGGGTTTTTTAAATATTCTTGGTGAAAAACTAGAGCCTATTTCCTATAGGTGCAATACTCTGAATGCTGAGAAAATACCAGCTGCTGAACGCAGGAGAGATATGATGGAGTTAGGCCAAGAACCAGGGCTATCGTCACTCCACCAGAAATAGCACACATGAGAAAACAAAAACTGAGCAGAAGGGTTTTTTTTAACATTAAATTGACAGAGATGTATTTCTAAATTGACAATCTACTCACAATAATGAAACCCAAATTATTGTGCATTGAAGAATCAATGTCAGCAAAGCAAGTGCTGTTGTTTTCAACTCAATTTTTAAGTTGGTTGAATCTTTTTCTATTTGTTGTCTATTGAGGCTGATCAAGAAGGGGGAAAGGAGGAATGTGTGGACAAGAAAGAACAAAAGAACTTTTGCTTTAAAATAAATACCATGGTAATGATTGCTCCTGATAATATTCATGTACAGTTACAGATATAAATACTAATTTCATTGGAGGGATTACAAGCAAAATCATCGATAACTAGAGAGAGCTATCAAGTCTAATTAGCAAAGTACCTTGGTATAAACAGGCGCTTCTGTATCTCACAGACTCACTGGAGTTTCTCTCCCCTTCATGTTGAATCATTGTCAGAGGAAAGGAGAAGACTGTCTCTAAGCATGCGAGAGAAATGGTTCCAAACTGGCAAAAATCCCAAAGCCCAAAGGAAACACCACTGCTTGTCTGCCCTCTTTCATTCTCAGCCACCACACCCTGTTTTTTTTTCTGGGCTAAAAATCTCTCTCTTCTCCCCCAAATAGCATTGAGGAGTTGATCCTGACAATGCAGATGGGGTGGACCCTCAGTGCTCTGTCCTCTTAGCCCTCTCAGAGACAGGTGTGTGACTGAGAAGCCACAGCGTCGACACTGGGTATAAGCCTGTGAATGACCTAGAGTGTGAAGCCCCCACCCTGGGCCCAGTGGCTTACAGGGGACATATTCCCAGATGGAACATGTACTGAAACCAGCTCTTTGATGAGGGAGGGAAAGACAAGAATTTAATTTGCCTTGATAAGAGAATTATGATAATAGAAAATGGGGACAGTGAGTCTGGGAAAGAGAGAATGCAAGTGTGCACAATAGTTGGGTCTTCAACTGGGGCAAACATGGACTCCAACGCATAAAATTACTCCCAGCAGAACCTACCTGTAGGTATAAGGCCTTCCTGCCTTATCATTGCTGGGGGAGTGGGGGAGGAAGGGGAGAAGTAGCAGCTGCTTGTCTGTATTTGTATGTTTCTTTCCTTGGTTCCTTAAATAAGCAGTCTGTTTAACTGCAGCAAGAAGTTGGCTGTGGGGGAGACAGACTACAGCGTTGCCAGCATGTCCTTAGGAACAAAGGAAGTTCTACCCTTGGGGTGGAAAAGCAAATGGATGGCAGGTGCCAAGGACACAAGAAGTGTTCTGGCCAGGAGACGATGCATAGGGTCTCTACTAACCTAGAAGAGCTCTCTAGCCTTAAGGGTACCAGGGAATGGTGAACCCTAGCACAGTAATTGGAATACAGGAAGCAGCATTGGCTTGTAGTTACAGCAGGGAATTTGCAAGCAAGAGACCTGAATTTTAATCCCAGCTCTGCCACAGACTTTCAGGGAGTCCCAACCCCTTTGTGCTTGTTCCTCCAGTGATAAAACTGAGATAATGTTCACTTTCCTGCCGGATGAGGGTCAGGGTACTGGCCACACCCAGAGCCCCTCTAGTGATGGGCAAAGTAGTAATGGGCAGTGGGTAAGGGCAGTGCCAGCAGACCCCACCCTCCTGCTGTGGGTAATAGCGGAGAGGCTTTTTTGAATACTAAACTGCTACTTTACAGTTAACAGAGAGCCAGGGAAGTGATGGGAGCTGGCTCTGTACTTGGCCAAAGCTTGGGGGAATTCATCCATCGCTACCCTCTTGTGTGCTGGGGTCACACCAGCTCTGCCTGCCCAAAGAAGGTGCCCAGCAGGGGCAGCACATCATGTGGGTGGGATTAATCAGCATATAATTATAATTAATCAACTAAAACAAAAAAAAAACCATAGAACACTGTTAATCTTATGAGACAATGACACCAACAAGTCAGGAAGCAAGGGGAGAGAGAGGGAAGCTGGGGACCTTGGAGCCAGGCATGAGGATCAGAGCTCCCAGCTACAGGAGGCCAAGGAGCCTGGCCCCAGTCACATGGAGTCTTGCCCAAGCACAAGGACTGGAGGGCCAAGAAGCTGAATCACAGCCATGTTATTAAGGTGACAGTTCATGTCTCACTCTTCAAGCCTTCAGGCCTTACTGAGTGCTGAGGCTGGTGCCAGCAAACAGCAGTGAAGTCCTGATGTTTTTAAAAGAAAAAAATGCCTCTCACTGTAGCTTGCACTAGGCCTGTTATTTACCCAGGGAATAAATATTGACTTATGCTGCCATGTGTACACAATAGTCAGTGCTTGCCAGGACAATTGCTTGCTGAAGGCAGTGCCAGCACAGAGATGGAATTTAGTTTGAAGGCATTTGTTTACCTGCTAGGCAGGAATAGAGCAGCTGGCGCTTCCGCTGTGCTGTGGGGCAGACTTAGGATGTGGTCCATTCACACACATTAAAAAGACACAGCAAAATCTCTACCGAGAAGCAGGACATGCACACAGGCAGGCCACATTAGGATCCTGAGAGAAGAGTTCAGATCAGCAGGGGAAGGAGTGATTTGAAACTAGCCAGCAGAGATAATCTGGAATTTATGGGCATTTCAGGAACTGAGCTGTGAGCTCAGGTTTTCCACCATGTCACATATATTTGGGAAGGCTGAAGCAACTACTCAACCCCAGCCTAAAAGACTGACACTGGAAACTTAGGAGCCACCACAGCTAAGGAATCTTTCTCTTGCTCAGCAGTCTGTCTGGAACCAGTACTTGAAAAATGGAACTCATGGGGAAATTGGCCAGAATAGCTTTTATGGAATAGCTCCCTGCATGGACACTATTCCAAAATAAAATCACTTTATTCTGGAATAATCAGTGCACTCACAAAGTGCCCAAATTATTCTGGAACAGAGTGTTCACAAAGGGAGCTATTTCACAGTAGCCATTCTGGCCAATTTCCCTCTGTACACAAGCCCTAAAAGTGAACTGAATTGGGCTTCTTCTTGTTTCCTTTCATGAACAAACACTCTCCATGTGGATTGACACCCCACTTTGTGCCGCGGGGAGGATGGAAGCAGGGAGAGGAAACACTAAGACTATTCTGCAACAGGTAGATGTACAAAACTCCTCCAAAGCAGGAAGAGAGACCCAAAATGTCTCTGCTCCTGCACTTGGGAAACAGACCGCTTTTGCTCTTCATTTCACTGCAAAATGCATTGCTTAGACCCCAGCTGTCATTGCTTAGGGCAGTTGATAAGACAGGAGCCAAAACTCTGTGACAAAGAGGAGGGGTTTGCACCTGCCCAGCAGCCCAAGGGCCATACAGACTGTGCACAGAAATCTACATCAAGAACACCCATTGCACTGGGATGCTGGTGGAAGAAGAGTAGAAATGGCTGGTGAAATCAGGCAAGCACTGAGAACACCATGGCCACAGGTCCCTTTTATTTTCATGCTGAAGTTATGAGGAGAGAGTAACCAGAGGGCAAAGGCTAGGAAGCTGCAGGCTGCATTTGGCAGTACTTATTCCAGCATGAATGGAGTTCAGCCACTTGACCCTAATCACCTCTATTGTGGGCATTCTTCCCAGGCAGAGTCTGCAGCCATGTCCTGGACTGTTAGGCTTTTAACTCCTGTGGAGTTCACAGATGATTTCACTTCTTTTGGAGAATGCACCCCCTGTCAAGTCTGATGAACAATGAACTTTCCTTTCTGCAGGGCAACATGCTGCTGGTGCAGTGGGCGGTAGGGGGGTGGTGGGCTGGGGGTGTTAAACCTTTGCTGTGGCATACTGAGCTAAAATACACTGCTCTTATTATTTTTAAAGAAAACTCCTCAGCCATCTCTCCTCAAACAGCAACTCAGCTGAGCACAGAGGTCTGGACTCAGTGTAGCTCGGAAATGGTGTTGCAGGATCCTTGTAACATACTTTGAAGTGGTCTAAGGGTTTGAATTCCAGCCCGTTCTCCTTGCCTACACTGGGGCAGCACATTGGTCTCCCATCCTTGAAATAACTCCTAAGAGGATGCACAAAAGGCAGGAAAATTGATAGAAAAATAATGCTGAGCACCCCGTTGGAGCTCCTGCCCCCCATGAGGAGGCAAAGCCTACAATTCTGAGGGTATCAGGAAGTAGTCGTCATTTGGTTTCTGTTCTGCAGCAGGTCATCTGTAGGAACAAACTCGTACAGGAGTTGATTCTGAGCCTCTTCTTTTTATTTTAAATTATTTATTTCTGTTGAAGAGAGAATATAATGAAGAGAAGTCATTTCCAACTCATGTCTCTCTGCAGCAGAGGTGGGGCCAGGCAGGGACAAGCTTAAAAAGTCCTTTTGAATTTACAATTTATGTTAGGAACTGACAGTTCCAGGCATGCAGGTCCCAGCTGCCATCCCAATACTAGCCTGACCTGCAGCTGGTCCTCGGCCAAGGCAATTAGCAGAGTGATTATCAGTATGCCCCTTCTGTATTATTTACACTCACTCTAGACCCAGTGTCATGTTATACGATATCAGAACTTGATTAAAAAAAAAACAGAACCTCCCCCTCACATCTCTCTCTCACCATTCTACTGTAGTCACCACTTCCTGAATCTTGTCCACTTCTCTCAGCGTGCTGCTTGCTGTTGTCAGCTCTGCTGCAACCTCAAAGATGTCAGCTTCAGAAGCATAAGGGTCGTACTCATAAGAGTAGTAGGACAGGTCTGACTGGAGCGCAGGGCCTTCCTCTGGTTGGAAGGAAAGAAGAAGAGCCTCAGACTGACACTCTTGCAGGATATGCCTTAGCCAAAGGGAGCCTGCCACAGACAGCTCTTCTGCTTCTCAGCAGGATATGATGGATACTGGGGGGAGTGGGGTAAGACACGAGAGGAGGCATGTTGGTCAGTCAGGGGAGCCGAACACCTCATCTCTCTCACCAGCAGAGGGGTAAAGTGTATGCTGACAGCCCTGCACACATCTGGGCCTATGTTACGGCACACAGGCCATTAAATGGTTCAATCCCAGACTACAAACAGCAGAGCTGCACTGCATTAGGATTTTCTATATTTCCTCCTTTGAGATTTGGATATTGGGGAAAATAAGAAAGAAACCTTGGAAAAAGAGCTTTTTAATTTAAAAAAAACACTAAGGCTATTTGTGTTTATTGTTGGCTGTGTGTAGGCTGGGGTGTGGTGAGGATGAGATGGCATACACACATTGTGTGTGGGGTGCTCATTCTGTGAGGGCAGGCGGATCCTGCAGAAAGAAGCAGGTGTTTGTTTAAAGAAGTTCATTTCAAGTTACTTAATTACAAATTTTTTTTAAAGTTGAAAGTTCCTGTTTCAGGTACATCTCTGCTCCCTGTAGTTCCCAGGCCTCCGGACTGAAGATACCGCTCCATCATAGGGAAAAGGGGAGGAGAAAGACGCAATCCCCACACAATTCAATAATGGGATTTGACCCAGCACCTTCCCACATGTATGGGGCGGCAGCAGAAGCTTCAATGGCTGAATCAGGGAGTTTTATCTTCTGAAAACTATTATAAATTAAGTAGAGATATGGCCTGATCTATTGGTTAGGACCAAGGAATGGGACTCAGGGTCCCATGGCTCTGTAGCCAGCTCTCCTACTGACTATCCGTGCAATTCTGAGCAAGTCACTTCCCCTCTCTGTGCCTCAGTTTCTGCACTGGTAAAATGTGGAGAAGAATACTGACCCAGCTGTGTAAGATTATCAGATGAAAGTTACAGTTTTAAGTATCATTACTAATAAAAACAAGTACTAAGACATCTTATAGTCAGTGTTAGAGCAATACACTTTGTCCAAGTTCCAAGGGAGATTGGCTGACAAGCAATCCAGATCCATAAACCAATCAGATCACAGATTTTGGATTGATCATAGCAGGTAGTGCTGCTGGAGCCCCTACCTCCCTCAGGACCGTCCCACTGACCTAGTAACGAGCTGGAGTGGGGCATGTGTAGCTGGGGCAAGACTCTCCATTTCAGCTGACTGACAAGCTACATAAGAGCTACCAAAGGATAAGAAAGGGATGGAGCCTTCAGGAATAGGATTGGGATGTTCCCTCTACCCTATCCTAGATATCAGACTCTCGTTTGGGAAAGGTCACTCACTCGGCACGTTTCCCTTACAGAGCAGGCTATCATTATCTAATTTGGGTGACCTGCAAGGTGTCCAGAGGGTAAGAGCACTGCTGAGGCAGACAGCTGAAAACACCCCAGGATATAACCTGTCCTTATTTTCAGAGCTGCTCCTTTCTGCTGCAGTCTGGACCGAGTTGCTTAGCCTCCCTATTGGCTTCACTCATGTGACTACTTCAATCCAAGCCCAAGCAAACTGCTCACTTTATTCCACTTGCTGCAGGGAGGGAAAGTCCCAACATAATATTTTGTTTTATTTAACAGGAACCCTCTCCAAGGCCTTTGAAAAATGTTTGTACTCCAGAAATAACAATCCTGAAGGCCTTTTCCTACCACCTTCCCCACCCTCCCAGCAGCATGCTCAGCCCAAAGGCAAGGGACCACTTCCCTGAAAGGAGAATCAGTCTCCATGCTCACTCTTTCTTGGCCTCCTCCATAGGAGGACCTGCCAGATCATGAGATCGTTCTATGAATAGATGAGTACTGTCCACCAGAGATGGAATTAAGATCACAGTACTCACTCCTCCTAGGAATGCAACATTCAATTCAAAGCAAAAATGAAAGGCCAATGTTTCCTGTTACACACAAACTGCTCCCCCATCTCCAAATGTTTGTGCCTCAGCCAATGTTTGCTGCACACTGATGGGATGAAAGTAAAAAATGGCTCCTGGCCAACCCAATCAATCCTAACCAGTTAGTGCTCCTGCAAAGAATGTTCCAGCCAGCTGGTGTCATGGTGTGGCTCCATGGGGAGTAGAGTTCATTCCTGAACTCTGGGGCTGGCTGGGAGGCAGTGTCTTCAGCACCTGGGGCTGGGAGGTTTTATCGCGGCATCAGTGGGCTTTGGAAGCAGCCCCAGACAGCCCAGCTCCAGCAGAAGGAGGGTCAGAGCCGCAGAGGCAGGGTATCCCTGGGACTCACAGGACTACCCTTGTTACTTACTTTGCATCAATGTGACAAGCAACGTAGAAAAGCCAGTCAGCCAGAAATGGATGCTAGGTACTTACAGCCAGGTTTGCAACAAGGACCCTGCCCCAAAGAGATTACATTTTAAATAAAAGAGTATATGGCAGGGAGCTGAGGGACAGGACACACTAACGGAGCATGGAAGGTTAGGGGGGTCTTGTTGGATCCATGCTGTTCATTTAGATTTTCTTCCTATTATCCAATTTGTCAGCAGTTCCCTGAGGGAAGTAAGGTGATTCAAGTGTGAATGCCGTTCCCTAATGCCTACCCTAGACAATTCCTGCAATTCTCTCCAACATAAGAGAAAATATCTGTGAGGCAGAGATAATCCATCTATTCATACGTGCCAGTCTGCAAAGACATTTCTTTTCTAAAACATAGCAGAATAACAACCCCAGTCCTATCACATCACTAGCATCAGCTCCATGGCTTGGGACAGTTACTACACAAGACAGGATGATGCACAGGAACTCATTCTCTGGCTTCTCAAGACCACACATTTGCTGGGGTAGTGCAGCTGATGGGTTTATTGAGGGGATGATCCTACTCATGTAAGCAGCTGTTACCCACACCAGGAATTCCACTGATGTGAATGGGACTGTACGCCTGTGAGTAACTTTGCCACAGTGAGACCAAGTACATTTCCAAGTTCCCCAGCAAATGAGCTGACAGGGAATTGGGTCACACTGTTTCTATCGCTGGGGTAACACAGCCAAACGCTAACAGTGAAATTATCACTCAGGATCAAATGGAGCCTGCACAAGTGATACAGCAAATGCACAAGGACTGCAGACAATATAAACACCACAAAGCTCTGCAATAAAATGGCACTTCCTGGTGATTAAGTCTGGACTGAGTCCATTCTTCCCTACCCACCTGAAACTTGATTTGGCTCCTGGAGTTTTAAATCCCTTTAGGAAATCACAGATTTAGACACGGATCATCTGAACTTGCACTAGAGCCCCACAGCACCTGAGCCGACTTAAACCAATCACATGCTTCATCACTAACAAACCAATGAGCCCAAATGGGACGTGGGGGGGTAAGGAGGGATTCATTCACTTGTTGAACTTTGAGTCATTTAATGCGTGGTTGGTTGGTTGAGGATGAGCCCAGAGGATTATTTAGAGTCACATGCTATTTGCTTTTCCTGAAGCAGGATTTAGCTTGTTTTATTTTAAAACATTCACTCTGCCATGACAGCTCAATGCAGAGAAGCATCTGCTTTCCAGGAGCTTCCTGCTTCTTACTGGAATGACCGAGGCACCTGGAGATCCTGTGACACCGTCAGACACAATTGTTTGTGTTTTTAATGTACCTGTGCCTATGGTGAGCAGAGGGGTGCACATTTTAGACATTCAAATAAATAAGACACCTGGCATAACCGAGACCAGGTCATCTGTGAATTCCACCTCTTTTGCCTTAGTCTATAGACCATATGGCCAGCAGTACCTTTGTCAATAGTATAGTGACGCAGCAATGCCACTATACTTAAGGTTGTGTCATAACTTTTGTTTAAAGGTCAACCTTTCTAAGACCTCTAAAATCAACATGCTTAGTCAGATCCTTTTAGAATTGGTTTGTCTCAGGAGGGTGCAGAGTATGACTAGTGACCCAAACTAAGAGTCATTAGATCTAGGAGTTGCGGAGATATAAGTACCCAAAATATAGCCGTTTAACAAAAAAGTTTCTAGTTGGATTTTTTTGTGGAGAGTTAGAACACAGCCAGCACTAGGCATAAGCAAACTAAGCAATTTCTTAGGGCCCCAAGCAGCTCAAGGGGGCCTCCTATTCGCTTTTTATTATGTGTTGTGGTGAGGGGTCCCAAAAATATTCCTGCTTAGGACCCCAATGAGCTAGCACGGCCTCTGACTAGAGGCCAAACTATTGCTGTGATGTGGATCAAAATCCATCAGGTTTTACCCAAGGTAAAGCAAGGCACTCACTAGAACTCTGGGGGCAGGGCCGGCACCAGCTTGCCAAGCAGGTGCTTGGGGCGGCCACTCCGGAGAGGGGCGGCACGTCCAGCTATTCAGCGGCAATTCGGCGGACGGTCCCTCACTCCCAGCTGGAGCGAAGGACCTCCCGCCGAATTGCCGCCGCAGATCGCGATCGTGGCTTTTTTTTTTTTGCCGCTTGGGGCGGCAAAAACCCTGGAGCCGGCCCTGTCTGGGGGACCCAAATTGAGAATGGTATTTAAGAAAATATACATTTTTTACAGTCTGCATACACCAATGCAGAAAAACAGCTAGAGGGTTTCCCACCATCCGATGTTTTAAATCTCAACTCTTGTAAGTGCTCTAAAATCCAAATGATTACTCGGATTGCTTTGAAATTTGGAGTGTCTCACTGTGGCATGGGGTAACATTAGTGATCCAAATTTGGAGTCATTTGACAAAGGGGCTCCTGAGTTACAGGTATCCCCAAAAATGGTTTCCTTCTGCTGCCTTGCACTGTTAAACTGAGAGGTACTATTGACTTGATGAGTCACAGACCTCGTTGAGACTGGTGGCTCTGCACTAACCCTTCCAATAACACAACTGAGGATATGTGAATCACAAGCGCCCCATTCTCTCCCCAAGAGAAAAGTAATTTTGGACTGAGTGGCCAGAAGTCGCTGCAATGTGTGATTCATGGGTGGCAGTTTTATTTTGGGATGAATGTAATCAAAGTATTCAGAAGAAGAAAAAAAAAATCAGACATGTGAATGCTTCCTGGGAGGGGAGGAATATTAGGGGACAGAGAAGTAGGGGAATAGGGGGATAAGGGTTTGGGGCTGCAGTGAGGGGAGGGGGAATAAATGCAGATGGGTGGCAGGGCAGAGGAGAGAGGTTGGTGGCTCAGGTGAGTGAGGCATGAGGATGAGGGGTCTGAAAGGAGATGTGGGGGTGAGTGGCAGGGAAACTGGGGGGCAATAGGAACAGGGGCACCTGTTAACCCCACATTCTTGCCCCACTATGGATCTGGATGATAGGCAAGCCTTAGACTGGCTGTTTGAAAAACTGATATTTTACTAGCCCCACAGGGGGAAGGCCAGGGTGGAGGCAAGTGGCTAGTACCTGATCTCAGGGCAGATTAATGTGATGTTTCCACAGACAAACAGCACAGAGGATTGGAACTGACAGTGCAGGTACCTTGATAGCTAAGGGGGAAAAAAAACAACATGTGCAGGGCTAGCGTTGCCAATGTGTGGATTCTGGGCAATTCCTAGATTACAAGGTTACAGACATTTTTGGGACAGCAAGGAGTACACCATGACATGGGGACTGCTAACTACAGGCTTATTTGAGTGGATGCCTGCACTGGCATAATATTTTTCGCACTCTGCAGCAGTGACTTAAAAGGTGATGATTTACCTGACGTTGTGATGACTCACTCAGGCAGAAATGATCTGGGACTTATTTCTGATGTACAATGTATGAGAGCAGATTTGGACCACATCACAGAAGTATGTCCAGGAGCTGTGATAGTTTTCTCTGATTTGGTTAAGTGTCTGAATAATTGCTACAGTGATGATATGAAAGCTATTTTAGGTGCTGGAAGAACATTAATCAGGAAATTGGAGGGTTCATGGCTGACTGGAAAATGTACTATCTGGCATATAAACATTACAAGCGCTGACACCTCACTGTTCTTGGAGAGAGGGTACATCTATTGGATAGAGCTCAGAGGATCTCTTTCTCAAATATATAAAGTCAGTATTTTGGAACATATATCCTGTCTGTGATTTGTCTCACTGGCCTTGTCACAAACTCCCCCCCCCCCACACACCCATTTTGACACATGACCAGGAACACCATTCTACAGTAGCTGTAATTGTCCTTTACTACGGCAATGCATGCAAGTTGGGTTATTGGAGGGGGGAAATATCAGCAACAGAAATGTTTGCATACCAGGGAATGAGGACTTCAAGAAGATGTGTTCCCTGCTTACACTGGGAGGCCTGGGTACAGTAGTGGGGAGGGGACTAGGTTGGAGGGGAATGGGTTAGTGGCAGGGCTGGGGAGGTGGGCCAAAGCAGAGCAGGTGGGGTCCTGCTGATGTGTACGTGTGTGGGGTGACTGGCTGGCTTGGTATGATGGTACAACTACCTAAATGATTACTAACTCCTATCAATGACATATATTTTCCTGTTAAAAATAACTACAAAATCCAGCAGCAAACAACTAAATTAACACAGAGTTAAGATTGCTTGGTGATATGTTGTTGCCTTGTAGAATGCTGAGTTGAGCAAAACTCAAACTTCTGAAAACCAGGGAACACACAGTTAAGGTTGCCCATGCAGTGAGGGGAGGGAGAATAAATGCAGATGGGTGGCAGGGCAGAGGAGAGAGGTTGGTGGCTCAGGTGAGTGAGGCATGAGGCCCATGCAACCTTAACTCTACCCTCTTTCAGCATTGCACCAATTTGCCCCGTAGACACATATACCTTTACTCTAATAACCCAACAGTTGCTGAAATGTACAAGCTCTTCATCTCCTTTTACAACCTATTCATTCTCAGCCACAGGCAGGGCTGGTGCTTTCATTTAGGCAACCTAGGAGGTTGCCTAGGGCACCAGGATTTGGGGGGGCAGCATTTTGCCGCCCTTGGTGGCAATTCGGCGGCGGGGGAGTCCTTCCACGCTCCAGGTCTTCGGCGGCAATTCTGCGGCGGGTCCTTCACTTGCTCCGGGACCCGCCACCGAAGTGCCCCGAAGACCAGGAGCGAGGAAGGACCCCCTGACACCAACTACACTCATATTACCTGGAGTTCATGCAGATAACAAATGCTTAGAATGCTCTCATACCCCAGCTCACTACTGACAATACTCTTTGTAATAAAACCCCTTCCCCTGGTAATTATATAACACACACAATTCTGCAGTGAAATGAAGATACACATGCAGCTCTTCCCTTTGCTCACATGCATCAGAGTCCAAAACATATATCTCGTCATATCATAATCACATCTCTGTTACATGCCTCAAAGTAATCCACACATGTCCTCATATCACAGACACACCTTTACCAACGGGACGGGGGACAATGGATTAGCATTCATGACACATCTCCCATAAGTAACCAGTTGCAGCTTGTCTGCGGACTGGAGAAACGGATGATCCAACGAGCAGACAGAATTCGAGGATTACCACAACTCTCGGTCAACCGATCAAACGAATTCCAGACAATGATTCTGAACCAGTTTTGTACCAGAAATTGAATTTGTGCTGCAGCAGAATTTTGGTGGCGTTTTCAAGACAGTTCACTGTGTCAATGTGGGCAGCCACAAACCATGACACACATTGTTGAGGACTGCAAAATTACTCAACTTCCTAGAGATCTTCGTGCCTTTAATATTGCTGATAAGAACACTGTGGCTTGGCTTGATTGACTTGAATATGCCAAATAAATAAACCAAGGAGACCCAACCACTGCCTCCACCAGTAGGTATGACTAACACACTGACTGCACATGGAGTGCAAATAATTCCCATTGGCTACTGCCAGCTCCAAGGGACCAAAAAAAGGTAGGTAGCAGGGGGTATGTTCCTCCCCCCCCCCATCTTTTTTTGTCCTTTAATAGATGGTGTCCTGTGGGTGAGAGTAAATGGGCTGTGAAAGGTGATGAAGAGCTTATACCTTTCAGCAACTGTGGGGTTATCAGAATAAAGGTATGTGTGTTAATGGGGCATTTCTTGGTTTTCAGAAGTCTGAATTTTGCTCAACTCAGTATTCTGCAAGGCGATAATATACCATCAAGGAACCTTAACTCTGCATTAACATAGTTGGGTTTTTTTGCCATTAAATAGAATATGTTTCAGTGGTTTTTCCTTGTGTGAATGTTTTAAAGGATTCAGATGCAATTGGAAGAAAGATACAGAGCAGACCAGATTTACAAAGCTTAGAAAAAAACAAGCATCCATCTCACTTACTCTTATGGAGAATCAATTGATTTATGCACTATCAAAATCTAGAGAGAGTGAGTGTGAGCATGACACACACTGACTAGATCAGTTTGCAACTCCCCAGGTGAGGTCACCTGTGGGAACACTCAAAACAGAATATCCACCATGTTTATATATCTTGAAAAGCTGCCCAGTAGCTTTTGCTGAGCAGGGGAAGGGCAGGGAACATGAGGGGGCTGGATATATGTGGTCTGAGCATCAGTGCCAGGAGAACATGGAAGATGGAGGGGGACACAGCTTCTGTTCATGTACTTCTCACTCTACAGAAACTATTTGTTTTGCTGATTTGTTGGGAGAGTTTGAGCCCAAGGAAGAATTGTTGAGTGGAAAGCAGCCAGGAAAAATCCCATCCAGTTTATTTACTAGAAACGGTGTGAAACAACTACTCTATTGACCCACCTCCAATGCTTCCTCACAAGATTTATTGTAACTCATGAGCAAGTTTGACATACGAATCTTGGGGAAAAAACTTCCCATAAATAAAAGCACCAACTGAAAAGAGCAGCCAGCTTCCTCAATTCATTCAAACCCAGTAAAGTGGCAGCTCCTTCCCACTCCCCTTCACCTTGCACTTATTAAGGCCATTTACCCCAGACAGAGGCTTTAATAACAGGATCAGAGCAGCCATCTGAAAAGTTTAACAGAATAGTTAAGGATAAACTTGATTCAGCTGCAATCTCCAGGGTTCCTGCAAATGGTCCAGCTGGCACCAAGTCCCCCTGACTCATTTGCTAGGACAAACTACACCAGTCTGATCTCAAATGGGAAGTTTTCAGTTTAACACTGCTAATGAGATGCTATGACAGCTGCTGAATACAAGCTCCCCATATCCCAGGGTTTGGCGTTCACCTGCCCCTCTCCATACATAACTAGCTGCCACTAAATCTCAGGATCCCATGTGCACTGGAGGCAGCACATGTTCATTTTTTCAAAACGGGACAAGAAGAGCTAGGCTTGCATTTGTGGATTCATTTGGCTTAAATTCTCCTACCTTCTCACTTTTTCTAACTTTCAGATTTTCTACCTAGTTTTTGCATTTTTTTTGCAAAATGCAAAAAAAGTACTTGAGTCACTTATTCTTAGTGATCAGCTTTAACCTTATCGAAGAAAAAGGGTCTTAGATCAATCTAAAGACAAGACAATACCTGCAGGAGTTTGTTGAATGCTAGGCTGCTCAATTCCATGGAAATGTGTTTCTCTTTCTTCTGGCAAATTCTTGGCTGTAGAAGGAAATGATACAATTGCCACAATGTTGGTTACAGAACCACTAGAAAATGTTTCAGTTCCCCATGATTAAGGATGGAGAAAGTTCTGGATTTTTTTTTTTTTAAGTTGATGGCAGTGTCGTGGGTAAATGTTCAAATTTCACAGAATATGCATGGCTGCCAAGTCCCCACCCCCACCCTGAACTGTTGTGATTTTCCAACAGAGGGAGAGTTGGCAGTGGGAATTTCCTTTTCTGCTTCCTCTCTGAGGCTGTGGCTGCTTGTGGGCGGTTAGCGGGCCAGCCCTAACCTATGGAGTGTAGAGGGGACAACAGGATGTCTCACCAACAACCAAGGTGAGGAACAAGGCTGTGGAGTGAGAGCCAGCTCAGCATGTGCAGATGAACCACATGGTGCCAGCCCAGCCCAGGGCAGGGATCGGAGCCTGGCTCATTCTGTCCTCAGCTCTGGCCCAGGTCGCCCCTGCTGCTTCCTCTCTGCCCTACTGTGGCCCTCACAGCCCTTGGGGAGACACCTCAGTGCCATCTGGAAAGGAGCGGAGACTGGAATCAATCCCCACACTGTAACCAGCACAGCATTCAGCACTGCCACCACTTAGAACACAGGCAGGTCAGTGTATGGGTGTATGGGGGGGGGGGGGTTTGCCATGGTGTGAGGGGGCCCTGCCCCACCAAGGGGAGAAAGGTGGTGGGATGGATCTGCCTCAGCTCCTAGCCAGCTGGCACAGTGGTGTCTCCCTAGGGTTGCCAACTCTGATTGGATATATTCCAGGAGGTTTCATCACAATACATAATCTGTAATTAAAGATTAATCTTTAATTCCTGGAGACTCCAGGACAATCCTGAAGGGTTAGTAACCCTATGTCTCTCCTCCAGGCCTGCAGGGGCCACAGTGAAGTGGGCCAGGCCAGGGCTCCTAATTGCCATGTTGTCAGTGCTGACCCACTCTCCCCGCTGGCCATACAGGAAGCAGCGGTTGGCAGCTGGCGCTGAGGGTGAAGCGAGACAAGCCCTGATCCTTTGCCCAGGCAGGACTGGGCCGGACCAGATTCAACCACATGGTGCCATCTACACACAGTTGGCTTTGTCTGCTCATCCAGGTGGCGTTCATCACCCTGTCCATTGTTGAGGACACCCACCTGCCCATCACACCCACCACTTCACTGCCTGCCTCTGGCATGGGACTGGCCCGCTAATGCCCCATGAGCAGCTGTAGCCTCAGTGGGGAGGTAGAAGAGGGGTACCCATCTCTGCTTCCTCACTGTTGGAGAACAAATCACAGTATTGGGCTAATTTTGGGATTTCTGTGCAGTCCATGAAACCATGATTTTCACAGTGCCCTACCCATGATCCAGCACAGTTTGTCAAATTGCCACACTGCACCTGATGAAAGCACATGCGATATCTTTCAGAGATCTCTCACAGGGCTCATTTATATCTGGAGACATCACTGTGGATGAATATAAATGGAGCCACTGAAATTCCTTGAGGTTCTTTTTGACTGGTCCTTTCGTCCTTGAGATATGCAAACCCAACTGTGACCATTTCAGCACAGCAGGAAACTGGCAACTCTACCGAATGCAAGGACCAGCTCATGTGTAGGACAGGGAGCTACCTTTTCACTTTTGGAGATGGAGTTCAAATCCTCCACTTGTCCACATCAGACACAATTTAATCAGCAGACCTTGTTCAGGAGAGGTTGTGGACTGCCTTGGCTAACTTGTAACACCAGAACAGGAAACTGAATGGAACTTACAGGCAGAACATTGAGACATAGGTATCTGCTCTATCCTTGTATTATTCCTGCAGGATGCTACCTCCATCTGGCAATGGTTCTGATAAATCATCCCATCTGATCCACACACTGGCTCCCCATCATAGCCACAGTCCCGGGAGCACATGCACTGCTCAAAATACTCATCTTCTAAACAGCCAAAAACATTGTTGCATGGCCCAGAGTGAACAAAACCTGAAATGCAAGCAGGAACATCAGAAGCAGAGGAAAGAGGATATTTTTATTGTTTTTTTTCTTGTGCTTCCTAGACGTTTTTTTTTTCCTTATAAAAATTCCCTGCAGCTTCTCAACAGGAGTTTATGAATTTACTGAAGCTGTGGGAATAGACCAGCAACAATGGCTCTAATACTTCAAGTCTGTATATGGTACAGCTCTCCCCCACACACACCAATTTGTGCATCACATGGGACAGAAAGAAATAGGTAGTCTTGGAAGAAGTTATTGTCATGGCAGACACATGAAACTACTCTGTCTTTCTACATAATTAACTTGTGGAACTCTCTGCCACAAGTTGTTATTGAGGTCAAGAACTTAGGATAAAAAAATCGCAACATTTATATGAATGAATAATAGCAGCATCCACAATTAAGATAAAAGATTAAGAAAATTATAAGGGACATAAGGCTTCATTTTCAGTGCATAACCCAACCAATAACTGACAGAGATCGGGAGGAAACTTCCCTCATTAGGAGATTATTCCATAATTGTACATTACTTGTCCTTCTGGGAAAAAAAAAAAAAGCAACATGTACTAGCTACTGATGGTGACAGAAGACCAAATTAAATGCATCATTGGTCTGATTCGCTGTAGTCATTTCTATGCTCATCACAGGCATTTAAAAACTACCCACTACTGAAGCCCCTAGACACTGAAATAAACCTCTTTTTAAAGCCCCCACTCTCAGTTCTGAATTCCCAAGCTATACACATTTTGGATTCCGCTTTCAGAGATTGCCAGCTCATCTTTGCTGCAACTTACCAACCCAATGATTGGCTGAGCTTTCCACCTCATTGCACGTTGGCCCATCACAGAGCTCCCGAGCCAGGGGGCTGTTTTCACTCACATTGTAGAAACGAGTCGCTTCGAAAGCTACAGAGCAGCAAGAATGACAAATTATAAACAAGCCATGCGGCTAGGGCTTTAGCATTAGCAAAATCCAAAGACAAACAGCACATACCTGGCTCATAGTAATCATACACTTTGATGGGGACAGGGGCAGTTTTCCCAACTATATACTCTCTGAAGGCTTGAAATTTTACACAGGTCATGCACTGGCTAGGAATCTGCACAAAGGGCATAAGAGTTTTAGTTTAACATGGTCTGCAGTTCTAAAAGTCAGTGGAGTAAGCCAGCTGCTTAATGCTATACAGTGTGCACCATTTAACTCAACTCTCACTGTGCTAGATACCTGCACTAACCAAGGTACCTTCCAATACCAAGCTGTTTACTGTGCTGAGACAAGTGTGGCATAAAAACATAGATCAGTAAGATACAGGTCCAGCTGAGTCCTGTGTAAGGCACATCCTGCACTGGGGGCAGTGTGTCAGCGCCACAAACTCAGCCTGGCAGCTGAAACCCAAGCTGTGTTCTCTGGCTTGTGCATCAGCATCATCAATCATAAACTGTTCTGCAAATGGAATTTAGTTAAAGATTCTGTTGCGTATGAGCAAGGCAGAAAAGACACCAGCTCCCTCTCCCAGGTATGCACTGATTTGCAGGTCCGATTAAAGTTTGTACTGAGATCCTCATCTGCAAGGAGCTATCAAAGGCAAAGTATTTGTTATTTTATTTAAGCCTGATCCACTGATCATTTCTCTCTCCTTATCCTAACATAGAAAAATAATAAAATCATACACAAAGTCATTACCTCATCAAAATAAAAAAGGATTTTTCTTCCATCAACTTCATATCTTTTTAATCCAATTTGCTTGTTCATTAATAACTGGAAGGAAATTAAGAGGTTTATCATAAACTCATTTTATGGAAAATATTTTGCAGTCAACAGAAAAACAAAGCTTTCCAAAGTGCTTAGGAAACACCTGATCAGAACCTAAAGAAAACACAACTTCTCTTTGTTGGAAAATTACCTTGGAGGATGAGGTGCTGGTGGTCCAGCAATCAGGGTCACAGGTGCCTCCAGATAAACCAGGAGGAAATTAAGTTTGTGTTTTTCTGATGCGATCTGTCTATGGTGTGAAGTGTCCTGTGAGGTGCAACATGTTATGGTGCAGCACTTGCTAGTTATTGGGGGCCATGCTTATCCCCACAGGAACTCATCTAATATTTCATCCATAATCTAACTGAGTAGCTCCTGGATTATTTTCAGTACCAAGGCTCAAGCAGGACCCCAGACACCCCAAAACACTTGCTAGAGTGCAGTCTCTTGTTTACACTCCCTCAGTCTGCCAGGGAATTATGCCGATGGACCGCACTGGGTATTAAAGGCCCCCTCCCTCCATTGCTGCTGGCTCAAACAACTCAAAACATTCTTCTGCCAGGAAAATTAATCCTTACATTTGAAAAGAGCAGCCATCTGAAAGAGCCCTCGGCACCCCCCCTCGAGATAAGGAGGTCAGGCCAAGCCCCTACTATTCACCTTCTCTACCTCTGGAGCCACAGGGAATCGCAGTACACATTGTGCTAGCCAGGCACCTATGCTTATTCTGCACATGCTCATCAATTACTGTACTGTGATGATCTGCAAACACTGGGGATTTCAGAGCAAGACCCACACCTAAAGTGCTGGCTCCCTGAAATCCACGTCATCTGGCGTTGTTCATCAGTGTCCCGAGAGCTGTTCTCCCTGTGCTGTGTGTGCAGCAGGATTACTACCCTTATGGAAAAGTTCAAGAGAATTTATCAGAAAATAACATGACTATTGAATGAATGAGCCATTCCACAGAAACAGATAATTATATCCCTACTACAGAATGCTATAGGATGCCTCATAGGTCCATAGAAAGGGTCTTGCTCCCTATTAAATTCTATAGGTTTAAACCATTTCTAATCAGATTCCTATTAAATCCACTGGAGTGATGTCCAGTGGATTAGAAGAAGTCTGGATGCTTGGGTTCTATTCCCAACTGTGCTCTGTGTGATTTTAGGCAACTCCCTTAACCTCTCTGTTGATCCATTTGTGATATGAGAACAATATTTTTCATACAACTCTTAAAATACTATTCCTAAAGTGCTTTGAGAACCCAGGATTAATGCCCAATGGAAAGGAGGGCAAGGCATTATTATTATTTGTTAAGAGATACAATGTGGGGCTACAAGCACATGCACTGCAATTCACCCAACCTGCTACTAATATTTGTAGCTGTGAATTTCTTTAGTGTGCTGCTCAGAGCTGTAAAACCCTGCGCACAGCTTCCTGCTATTACTGTAACAAGAAAAGGAACATGTGTTTAAGTCCCACACAATATGGAAAGGGCCAATTTAATTTGTCCGTATAATTTTAGGGGCCTGGTGGTGGCTGTTATTACTCAGCCATGGACGGCTGCAGACAGCCCTTTTATGAGGGCTCGGTGAGACTGGCGCCACCGGGAAATGCTCTGCTCAGCTAAAGTTGCATTTTTTTGGTGAAGTTTGATATGCCAGCCTGTGGTGACCCCTGACCTTGTCGACACCCAGCACTATTAGGAGGATTTGTTGCTACACAGTAAGGGGGGCTGCCTCTTCATTAACCATCCCCATCCCCAGAGCTCCATGGGAATCCCCTCTGTGCACATTATTCCCTTGTGAGTGCAAACACCTAACGAGGAAAGCTGATTTATAAAACCCCCTAGGACATGGGGGTAAGTGCATGGGGTGGGGGAAGAGAGTGGGAGCAGCAAGAAAACACAGAGATAGGAATGTCTTGAGTCTCTAATGACAAATAAAGTGGTCCAAACAAGAGGCACATTTGGGGCTATGTGTTAAAAAGAGCAGCCTCCTTTTGTAGGCACAATTTGCATGCACATTTTGTGTCACAACTGAACTGCAAGTGCATATCTGTGCAATGCCTCCAAGTGCAACAGGTGTGAGAATTGAGATCTCCACCTACAGTTCATTTTTGTGGGTGCAAATTGCACCTGCAGAAAGGGAGACTGGGCCACAGACCTTTGCAAATTGCTCCCTGAAGGAGTTATATCTTTTAGCTGCATGACTCCTTTTATCTGCAGTGGGAATCACTCAGCTGCAGCCCCAGAGAAGGCTGTGGGAATGGACTGCTCAGCACCTTCTCCCATACAAACAACTGTTTCCTCAGACAGGGGTGCTGTCTGCAGAGTGTTTGGTTCAGAGGACTTGCAGACTGGTTGAATCTGAATCAGCTCCCGGGCAGTAAGAGCTATGCAAATCGCAGTGCTGCTTCCAAAGGCAAGAGGCTGGAGCGGCCCGCAGTTAAATCTCTCTCAGCACAGATGTTTCATGCTCTGGGTGCTTCATGGGTTCAATCTTCACATCAAGAAGCAAGTGTAATCAACTCTCCCCCCGCCCCCCCAAGCAATAGGGAAAGAAAATTATCTGTTACTCTATGGAACCAGCATCTTAAAGGGCATACCCCTCCCTCCACCCCCAAACAACAATAGACCATTGGTGAACTGAGATCCTTTACTGCCTCCCCTCCCTAACAGAAACCCTGGGGGTACTGGGAACAGGGGAGATCATGATCTAGGGAAAGGGGAGATGGGAAAGGCCACCACAAACACATTTGTTTATAGGGAGGAAGCAAAGACAGACCTTTGTGCCCAGTGCTTGAGAAATGCCTGTGTGTGCCTAATGTGTTGGAGAGATCATTCAGCTGTGACAGGGGAGGGATATTAAACTCGCATACGATGCTTCCCAGATATAATGTATTTAACAATACATCCAGTGTGGGTCGGTCTTTGACCCCTTCTCTACTCCGGCTTGGATATGTTCCCCATTTTGTTCTGTTCTGTCCCCCAGGATGCACGTCAGCATTTGGAAGGGAGACCTGCAGCGCCTCGACATTGGCATGAGGGTGCTAAATGGGACACCCGAATCCCTGGGGTCCCACGTGTCTCAAATATTCTGTGGCAGATTTGTGGTGCAGTGCCCAAAGCTTGTTATGACCACCCACTGGAAGGCTAAGGCCTTTCTGACTCATCCATCATTAAAGTGCCTGGGTGCTGAATAGAACAGTTAGCATGTACAGGCCACTTCGCATGTGCCATGCACTGTGCGATTATTAACTAATTGCCAGAGTAGTCATTCCTGTGAGGCAAGTAAGTATTATCCTTATTTTACAGATGAAGGATATTGGGGCACAGAGAGAAGAAGTGACCGGCTAAGATCACACAGTGAATCCGTGGGGGAACTGGGATTAAAACTCAGGAGTTCCTGAATCCTAGATCAGTGGTTCTCAACCAGGGGTCCAGGGCCCCCTGGCAGGGTGCAAACAGCTTTCAGGGAATGCACCAAGCAGGGCCAGTGTTAGATTCGCTGGGGCCAGGGCAGAAAGCTGAAGCCCCGCCATGCGGGGCTGAAGTCTGGGGCCCTGAACTCTGCCACCTGGGTCTGAGGTCGAAGCCTGGGCAATTTAGCTTTGCGGGGCCCCCTGTGGTGTGCGGCCCTAGGCAACAGTCTTGCTTGCAACTCCCTAATGCTGGCTGTGGCTTTTATATGCAGAAAAAAGTTGTTGTGGCACAGGCAGGCCGTGAAGTTTTTATAACTTGTTGGGGGAGTCTCAGAAAGAAAAAAGCTTGAGAACCCCTGTCCTAGATCATGGTACATCCACTCTGGCGTTAACCACACATCAAACTACTAGTAAAGCTGGCTTTATTCAGAATGAGTGAAATTCACCCTGAGCAGAGTGCCAGCATAAACCACTAAGTCTTGATGGTGTGAGTACTGAACAGGCCCTGTGCTGGCCCTCTGTTCAGGAGTGGAATTGCTCCTACTTTAAAACTCTCTATCTATAGCTCTGTGCAGAACAAACCTCACTAATTCATTCCCTCCATGTACTAGAGAAACACTTGGCTGGCATAGCCATGAAATCAGTCTAATACCAGAACACAATTCTCTTGGCCAAAACCATTCTAGGATTAACTGACACATAAACCTTGCAGCCTCCAGAAAGTGTCAGCACCTGAAACCCCAAGAGGAAAATCCACCCCAGCGGCTCATTCCAATGTTCCTGTGCTGTGGGGAGGCGCAGGTTAGGCCAACACAGTGTGTCCTGGGTCCTGAGAGCTCCTACTGCTTCTTTAGCTGCATCAGGCCCTACCAGGAATATAAGGAGCCCCTGGGGTTGGCTTCTTAGCCCAATATGCCAGTGCTTTCTAGTGTTTCACTCCTTGCTTTTCCTGGACCTCTCTCAGACTCTTTTATACTATTTGCTTCAATTGCCCTTTTCAGTAACATATTCCAAAGATTTAGTCCCATTTGTGTAATGCAATTCTGTCCAACAGAGGAGCGCTCGCACTTCACTCCTGGTGTTTGATCCCCTCTCCAGTGTGAACAATTTATTGTTAGCAACAATCAGTCCCTTCCATTATTTTTGAAACCTCAGAGCCTCCTCTTCTGCAAGGAGAATAAGCCCAGCAACTCCCTTAGCCCTTACAGCTGGTATTCTCTCCATTGATCTGTATGTGCCCCCTTCAAAGTAATAGCCTCCTTCTTTCAGAACAGTATCAGCTCACCTATTCATCATCCATCCCTCTGGCTAACAGAGAAGAGGTCCTGACAGTGATTCCAACTGGGAATGTTACTATCTGCTCTAAAGCTGCCCTGCATCTCCTGTTCCTAAGCCAGTTTTCCACCCATATCCTTTTGCCTTTACTTATAGCACTTCCACAGGAAGTAATCCAAACGTAAACCAAGACCAACATAGGCCCCTCAGTTATTTCCTCACTATCTTCCACACAGCAATATGGAAGACTCCTGTTGGTGATATTTCCTTATACTGATATGCAACCTCCCATTACCTATAGGCAACATATGTACTACCCACACATCCTCTGCAGTCTGTGAAAAAGAAGCAGAAGAGAGGTTCAACATTACTATCTCTATAGCAAGGACTCTAGGGTTCCCCACAATTTGACCTGGGTTTTCCTGCACTTTCTACTCTGCTTTAGGCATTTATGATTGTTCCACTTGTTGCAGGGGAAAGAGAGAATCCCAGACTCAGGAATTAGCCGGTAAGTGAAAGAAAACTTAATTTTCAAATGCATATATTTAAAACACAGCAGATTGGAGATTCCAAGGGTGCACACACACTGTATCCTGCTACCCATATTTACAAAACCTTTTCCATTTTCTTTTAAAGTAAATGCTCCATGCATTACAGGCGTATATATCTGCACAAAAACAAGTATACATGCTCCCCTAATACATAAAAGGTCAAATTCTATTCTCAGATACTAACAAACAATCTCACTGGCTTCAGTGACAGTTATGTGAGAGTATCTGAGGACAAGTTTTGACTCAAACTGCAGCCCTCTGAAGATGCACATAATGGCTTCATCTTCACTGGGGGGGGGGAAAGGTGCATTCTCAACTCAAATTAACTAACTTGAGGTACAATCCTAGTGAAGACAAGGCAGTTTGTAGTCTTCACGTGAGTTAGAAAGTCAAATTAAACTGCCTTGTCTTCAGTAGAATTGTACCTTGTTAGTTAACTTGAGTTATGAACACAGCTTTTTCCCCCCACGGAAAAGACAAGGCCATTAAAGGAAGAGGTCTGTTGTGTAGAGAAATTCCTGATTAGCTCTTTTGCTGTTTCTCAGAGATAGCATGTTAGTTCCTTTTCTCTCTTCAGATAGAGCGTCACTAACAATTTTATTTATAATATCAAAAAGCAATGAAAACAGTGTAATGCTGCAACAAAGCCTAAAGCGAATCTGAAGATTGTAGTTCCTCCCTTCTAGAGGGCTGGCTGGGCAAGAGGCACATTCTGTCCACCTCAGTTTGGCTTGCAATAAACATGATGTTCTCCCAGAAAAAAAAATTCCAAGACACAGAGCCTCCAATGAAATCGAATCCAGATGTTGGAGATAATACAGCCCCTAAGAAGCCATAAACAGCTCCTGTTGGAGCACATTTTCACTTCAGCTTTTCCAAATGAGTCTCATTTAATTACCATGAGCCATGCACAGTAATAAAGGCTTATTTGGCTGAGTTAGGTAAATTTGTTAATCTTACTCAGAACATCTGTTTCCCCACTTCAGATAAATATTTTCTGACAAGTGAAATCTGCAACCCTCTGATTTTAATTACATCTCTTCTCACATAATATGGCATTTACCTCCACAAGCGCCTCAAAGGGAATCCCTGCTAATGAAAGAGCCAAGGCCAACCCCTAAGCACATGCTCTGCACTCTGATCACAACATCTTACCTGCTCCAGGCTCTCAATATCTGCTCGGAAACCTGAGAACAAGGGCACCTCCAAGACAGCCATATTTGACGATCCCGAATGCAGCCACCTTCCCAAGGGGGATAAAAAGAGAGAGAATAAAGTTAGGACCTGAGTTAAACCATACCTGGAGCAGTTGGGGATGAAGCAGACTTGAGACAGACGCTTTCAAAGAAAAGTTACACCCAAGGTCTAGGAGAAGAAGATACCTAATCCCAACTGAAGGGCTTGCTAAAAGCCACATTCTCTTTAGTTTTATAAAAGCTGCTTGTGACAGGTTGGACCCCGCTTCTGGGATGCCACCTGATATGCTGGGGTTTAACTGATCCTCCCCTGCGAAATCAGCCTGGGTTCCGTCTCCCTGCTGTGCTGAATTAGGCTCTCTTGTAGCACACACACAGGTAGGGCCACACCCTGCTGCAGACACAGACTGAAGTCAGTTCTGTGTGAGAGGGCTCCCTCCCCCAGCACTCACGTGTCCACCCCTTTTGGGAGACAAATCCAAAATACTACTGTCTTGCACTGAATAGAAATATTTGTACAGTGCAAGCTCATAAAATTCACCCTCTTCCTCAATGTGAAGAGAGATGTGCATGACTTCTTGCCCCCCCCTTTAGAAATTACAGAAATTGGTTTTAATAATAAACAAAACAACTTTTATTAACTACAAAAGGTGAATTTTAAGTGAATATAAGAGATAACAGACAGAACAAAGCAGATTACTGAGCAAATAAAACAAAGTACGCAAGCTAAGATCAATATACTTGAGAAACAGGTTATAAAATGTAATTCCTTACCCTAAATATTATTTTAGTCAGGTTGCAAAGTTTCTGTAGTTCAGAATTCCAGTTATATTTCTTTTCAGACTGGACCCCTGTCTCAGTCTGGACTCCCCCCCCGCCGCCTTCCCTTCAGGTGGCTTTAGCACTCTTCTTGGGCAGACAGGCCATGGAGACGAGGAGTCCTGTTTGCCTTCCTCCCCATCCTTAAATAGGATTTACATAAGGCGGGAATCCTTTGTTTCCCAAACTTGACACATACACCCTTCCCTTCCAGTGGAAAGTTACAAAAAGTCCCAGGTAATGTTTAGTATCAGGTGACAAGACCACCTGACCTAGTAGTGTCACAGTTAATTCCCCCCCCCCGCCCCCCAGGAGGGAGAGAGATTAGTATCTTCATGGTTTTGTTGTTCCTTCCTGATGGCTCATCAAATTTGATGGCCTGTCCTCTGGTGGGTGTCTTCCCAATACACCACCAGTTGTAATTGTTACATAGTCCATATTCCTAACTTTAGATACAGACATGATACATGCATACAAACTGAATAATCACATCCCAGTAAATCATAGCCTTTCCAAGGATACCTTACAAGATCCATCTTGCATAAAGTATATCTTAGTTATGTTATATCCATATTATAAGCATATTTCCATAAAGAATATGGAGTGTAATGTCACACTCCTCTCTGCTTTTGCTAGCCAAAAATTAAGTGCAGCCCATAGAGCACAAAGATGTGGGAAGGCAGGCAGAAGAGGAGGAGAAGGATACAGTCTATCATGGGGCTGCTAGGCTAATTATTAATTATTGGACATCACTGGGCAAGTGCGCTGCTGACAGAGGGAAATGGCCCCTTGTGGGAGGAAATGCTTCTGCTTCTCCCTCAAGTGGCCTGCTGGGAATGGGTTAAGGCATAAGAAAGAGTAGTCCCTGGATTGGTGACCTTGGCACACATGTGCAACGTATATTGCAAACAACAAACAACGCAGAAAGGTAGCTCAGACATGCAGCAGCTCTGCACAGACCCACTTTTGTGGATGGGGGGCATTCTAGGCACTAACAGGGCCTCTGAATCCCTTTCCCCAGCCCTGCACTTAGATATCAGGGTAATGGGTAATTAAAAATACACAGACTCGCTTCAGATAATGCCCATGTCTTGTGACCCTGGACAAGATGGAAATTCAGCCACCTCTACATGGAATAACTCAGCCTGAGGGTCACCACTTGCAGAACTTCATGATACAATCCAAAGCTCTTATTGAGCGTCACAAACATAAACCGCAAGGCTCTGGGCTTTATCTGCGGCTCTGTAAATAAAAAAGCATGGCCATATCTTAAAGGAAATGCAGAGACACACTGGGCTCAATGTGATATACATGAGAAGTGCCTAAGGGCACATCTACACAGCAAAAAAAACCCCAAACCAAAACAAAAAAACAGCCCTGCGGCAGCGAGTTCCAGAGCCCACATCAACTGACTTGGTCTTGCGCTATGGGGCTAAAAATAGCATTGCAGACACTCCCACTCGGGCTGGAGCCTGGGCTCTGAAACCAGCGAGGGGGGAGGGTCTATGTCCCCAGGCTCCAGTACAATCAGGAACATCTACACTGCTATTTTTACCCCTGTAGCGCAACCCCCATGAGCCAGAGTCAGCTGACCTAGGCTCTGAGGCTTGCTGCCGTAGGTTTTTTTTTTTTTTTTTTTTTGCTGTGTAGACGTATCCTTAGAGAGCGAGCTCCCATGGTTAGAAAAGAACAGGTATGGCATGGACAGAGGCAGTGCAGAGGTGACAGGCTGGTTAACCCTCCATAACCAGTTTAGTCCTTAGCTTCTCTGCTGTGTCTGCCAGCGAGGATACTGATTAGTGCCAAGTGAGATGAGGACACATAAGACCCCCAAATGGCCTTTCCCCGACATGGCCTTTGGGGCTGGAAGTGGTTAATTGGGGTTAAAGGAATTCATATCCCATTACCAGGTCCCAAGCCAGCCAATCCTGCTCGTCCAGAACTTTCTATAAACAGTTGGTTAGGAAACCTTGTTCCGAGGTGGAGACATTGTTGGCTACAATTCATTTGAGGGGAAGTGCTTAAGCCCAGTAAACCAAGGGGCTGAACTGAAACACTGAACTACATCTTAAAGGGGACTGCAGAGGGGAAAGCAAATGGGTGTGTTTTTTCCCTTTGCGTTTTATCATACGAATTTGGATCCTGTCTACTCTGGGGGACTCTATGGTGACTGGAGAATTGGGGACATATCATATCACAAAAGAGCAAAAACTGCACAATGTGGAAGGGAAGATTTTTAGTCTAGTTAAAACTGGTATTTTGTAAACATCCAATTCATTCCAATGCCTAATTGACACCTAGGGATGAGAGTGTCTTTGTTATTATGATTATTATTAATAATTATTTGTACTACTGTAGTGTCAAGGAGCCCGAGCCATGAACCAGGACTCTGCTGTGCTAGGCGCTGTACAAACACAGAAAAAAAGATGGTTCCTGCTCCAAAGAGCTTACAGTCAAACATCCTCACTTGTTCAAATAATGTGAGAGAGCTCACTATGCACATCATCCTCCGCAACATCAATGAGGCCTCCAGCAAAGCCAGGGAAAACAAAGCTTGTCATTCCTCATATTTCTATGGTAAAACACAAGCAGATGGAGGAGAATCCTTCCAATCCATTGTATGTTACAAAGAGGGCAGATGCTCATTGATTTCAATTCCTCACTGCATGGAAGCAGTGGCACTATTGCAACAAGAAGATTAGTGCAATTATGATTTAGACCCAGCTAACTCCTCAGAGAGAAAGTGGCATTTCCTGTTCCAGTAGAGCACTCTCTTTTCTCTAAATTCATATATTCATTCAGTCTCACCCCAAAAAGGAAATGTCCCAAGGACTCCATCTGAGCACTTGACTCCTCAAAATAAACAATTTTCCTCTTGTGTAACAACTCCAGCTTGATGCATTCCCATTGCTACCCTTATATGCCCCCCGTTCAAGCTCTACAGGGGAAGTTAAAGAACATCTTTACTGGGGGACTAAGGGGCAGGGAAGATCTCATTTGGTTTTGTTTGTTGTCCAAGACTTCAATCTCCTCAGACTGGGCTTCCTTTCAAATTTCTGTCTTTGCTCTAGCAATTCCCATGGCAGAAGTTTCAGAAATGACACCAGAAAGGTTGTGTTGATGCAAGGCAGCCTCCTTAGTTACAGACATCTTCAATGAACAGATGAAGAACCTTTCAAACTTGCCTCCCCACAAGATGCTCATGCAATAGCAGAGTCAGGGCCTGCCAACATTAAGTAACCACATGATATAGCTACACTGGTGCAAACCCCTGACACAAATGTGCTGCATGAGTGCAAACAGGGCCGGCTCCAGGGTTTTGGTCGCCCCAAGCAGCCAAAAAAAAAAAAGCCGTGATCGCGATCTGCAGCGGCAATTCGGCGGGAGGTCCTTCGCTCCGAGCGGGAGTGAGGGACCGTCCGCCGAATTGCCGCCGAATAGCTGGACGTGCCGCCCCTCTCCGGAGTGGCCGCCCCAAGCACCTGCTTGCCAGGCTTGTGCCTGGAGCCGGCCGTGAGTGCAAAGCAGAGCTGGTACTGGAACCACTCTATCTGGTAAGATGCTGGTGCAGTTACACAGAGACCAGTTAACTCAACAGGCCTGAGAAATGCCCCTTCTTCCACTGATCATAAACCCACAGCTCCCAGTGCCAGGAGGGCAAAGCAGCAGGTGAAAACCTCTGAGCCAGGGAGAGTTTGCTAAAGAACCTGGACAGGCTCTTGTGGTTACACAGAACTGGCCAGACAATTTTCAGGGTCCCCAGCAAAATGCGGCAGTGGAGGTGCAAGGGGCAGTAAGACCTGAGACTCAGACATTGCTGCTAGAGGGAGGCATAAAGCTGGCTTGTGAAATGCAAGTCTATGTGGGGCCAGACCTGGGGATTTCATGGGTCCTTGGCATTCATTAACATCATGACTGCCAGCAACATAGCATAAGAGCCAGAAAGAAGGGTTTGGTGAGTTTAGAGACGACAGAGTCCTATCTTTGTTTGGAGTCACTCTGACAGATTGTTTTCAGGACTGTATCCAATATCTGTGTTTAACTCTTTGGCAGGGAGGAGGTGGCAGCAGACAGGGAAGCACAGACATTCCCATTGCTGTGATGAGGCACTGAGTGACTGTGCTGCTGCTGCTGAGATTTAGGGCATCCAGACCAGATAATTCTTTAACCGCTAGAACCCCAGCACCTGGCATATCGGAAATGGAAATGCAAGAGGGTTATGAAGATTTGGGGAATTTTCAGTTTTATCTGCTGTGCACTTTGACATTTGTAAATGCCTCCTCACTCTTGCTCTGGGCTTCCCTTCCCTTCAGTCTGCCCTACCACAAACCTCCTTGAAACCAAAGCAATCTGTTGACAATAGGGGCAGGATTTCAAGCCTGGGGTGAAAGTCTGGTGGATTCAGCACAGGAAAGAGTCAGAAGAGCGAGGTTCTATTTCCTGTCCCTGCAACTCACTCATTGTAACACTACAGGCAAGCCTCTTCCCCATGCCTCAGTTTCCCAATCGATAAAATGGGGATAAGGCTGCTGACAGCCTTTACAAAACACTTTGAGTTCTACGGATGAAAACCAGTGTGTGTTGGTATCACTCCAGACATTTTTTCTAACTAATTTCTAACATTCTTTAATAAGAAACAAGCAGATAAATAGTCGGCTCTGGGGAACCATGTCAACCAAATAATCTCACAGACTGCACTGTTACCATAGTGACTACAGAGCCATACCAGCAATCGGATTCCAAACTGATACCATGGCAACCAGCATCCTTTGTTAGAGTTTCTGTATCCAAAACTGAACAGACTAGCCTGAGCAACTCAAATAAACATTAAATTAGAGTCAAGTCAATAATATTTATAGAACCATGGCCATGTTTCATGTAGAATTACCTAACTGGGATTACCTAACTCCTTTAGGTTTCTAAGGAATCTTTCATTAATATAGCGGTGGAAAATGTTCTGGAACTTTTTCTTTTGCACCTGATGTAATGAGATGGTTTAGTCTGTTTTCTTCAGGTTTTGTAAGAGACAATAATAAATATATAAAGGCTTAATCAGAGCCAGTAGTCTCCAAGTGTCACCTCCTTTCTATCCAACAATTGGTAAATTCTTTGTGCATGTTTTTCCTCCTCTCAAAAAGTGCTTCAAAACTAAAAATATCAAAGCCAGCAACCAAGCACTCATGGGTAACCATACAATATCAAGGAGGTATGCACAGCACAGCTCTCATGGGCGTACTGCAAGAATACACCAATGTGCACACTCCAGGGAGGCAAAGTAGTTTAAGTAAGAAAACACATCAGTTTCAAAGGGGTAGAGTGAGAGAAAAGGCAAAAAAAAAAAAAAAAAAAATCAGATTAAAAATGTCTTAATCATGTGTCCTACTGAATCAGTTTAAATTATTGATGGAACCATTCCAATAATAAACACTCCCTGCCTATCTTTATTTGCAACTCTTAACATTTGGTATTTATTCATGAGTGCCTCAGACACAAACTATCTTACCTGTTATTCTGGCTTCAACACCTGAGCAATTCAAGTGAGACTACTAGGACAAATAAAACGTGAATTGTTCTGTCTTACTTGATCTTAGACAAGGACAACACAGCAAGAACAGTATAACAGTATGTATCCCATAAAAACACATTATAAACCCCCATAGATGTAGGGACGGGATGCAATTCTCACTGGAAGAACATCTGGGAGTGGTTTGCAATGGAAGGACTAGTGGAAGGATCTGCTGGTAACAAGCCTAGCCCACCTGTACAGAGAGCCATGTTGAAGGAAATAAAGGGATTTCACTACCTAGTGCACGTCTCCAGGATCACTTTGTATTCCTGGTGATCTTGATCAGAAGCTGGGTCATCATCATCCACCAGTGTCCGTTCTCTGTGGGAGGCTTCTGAGCGATTCTCATCTGGAGAGAGGGGCCGTAGGGGGTGCTGAGTTTGCCGATGACACTCTGATTTGGGCTCTTTCAGGTTAACCAGAAGCTGGAAAGCTGGTTTAGCAACAGGGTCAGGCACATTGTAAGTGACATCAATCTGCAGCAAAGAGGGGGGAAAATCAGGTCTGGTTTTAGTGCCATTGACTGTGAAGCAATAAAAGCATCGTTTAGACCCTGCAGCATCACCCGACTCTTCCAGAGAGACGAGAGCAGAGACCAGACTCTCATACATTTTGTGGGGGACCTTGAGCAATTTACTAGTAACATCCTGCATCAGTAACACCACTGCTCACAGTGACATTCCAACTGCCAAACCTAATGTCTACAGATGGGAGATTTTACCAAAGAGAATTTCTTATCATCTCTTATATTGGAATTGGAAAAGTTTCAGAAAAGGGCAACACAAATGATTAGGGGTATGGAATGGCTTCCATATGAGGAGAGATTAATAAGACTGGGACTTTTCAGCTTGGAAAAGAGACGACTAAGGGGGGATATGATAGAGGTCTATAAAATCATAACTGGTGTGGAGAAAGTAAATAAGGAAGTGTTATTTACTCCTTCTCATAACACAAGAACTAGGGGTCACCAAATGAAATGAATAGGCAGCAGGTTTAAAACAAACAAAAGGAAGTATTTCTTCACACAACACACAGTCCTGTGGAACTCTTTGCCAGAGGATGTTGTGAAGGCCAAGATTATAACAGGGTTCAAAAAAGAACTAGATAAATTCATGGAGGATTGGTCCATCAATGGCTATTAGCCAGAATGGGCAGGGATGGTGTCCCTAGCCTCTGTTTGCCAGAAGCTGGGAATGGGCGACAGGGAATGGATCACTTGATCATTACCTGTTCTGTTCACTCCCTCTGGGGCACCTGGCATTGGCCACTGTCAGAAGACAGGATACTGGCTAGATGGATCTGGCTAGTATGGCTGTTCTTATGTTCTTATAAAACTATCCCACAGCTTGACATCTCCCTATCAGGAAGCATTCCCTGACATTCAGCCTAAATATTCACTTTCAAATGTCATCCCAGTCACTTCTAGTCACACCCTCATGTACCACCCTCCTTGAGACATTAGAAACAGACATAGCAAAGGCTTAGAGAGGATTATTTGTTGGCTCTCCATGCCAATTCATCACTGGGGGAAGAGATTGGAAAGAAATTAATGTTTAATAGACTGTCTTGTCTGTTTAAATGTAACCTTCTCAGCTCCTTTACACAGCCCGGCAGCACCCTTACCTGCATCAGACAGCAGCCTTCGCCCTTGGCACTTACGAACAGCCCAGTGGGAATGCTGGGGATCTAGGAACAAGCATAAGAGAATCCACAGTTAAGACATGTCAGCCTTGGTTTTACTCTCTTTGTGACAGAGCATTCCAGTTTACATGCAACCATATAAAATCAGAACAAAAATGGCAGATTCTTCCTCAGCAGGGCCGGCTCCAGGCACCAGCTTCTCAAGCAGGTGCTTGGGGCGGCCGTTCCGGACAGGGGCGACAGTTCCAGGTATTCGGCGGCAATTCGGCGGACGGTCCCTCACTCCGCCTGGGAGTGAAGGACCTCCCGCCAAATTGCCGTGGCAGGTCGCGGTCGGGGGTTTTTTTGGGCGGGGGGCCGGGGCTTTTTTTTTTTTTTGGTTTTGGCTGCTTGGGGCAGCCAAAACCCCGGAGCCGGCCCTGTTCCTCAGTCCCTATATTTAACGCAAGCAGCCAGTGGTAATTGTCCTAAACCAAATACCAGGCATCCGTTATGATGAAGAATGCTCTCATAACGGAGTATTTGCTGCCTCTCCCATCAGAGGTTGGGCAGAAAATCTTGAGATTTCACAATATCCAGCCCATTCCCCCCTCCCCCGCCACACTGAAATGATCTGAGTTACAACACAGAACCCAAATTCAGGTCGCTTTGGGAAACTGGTAACATTAAAGCAGAAGAAGTTGTATCTGTTCAGGCACCCACTTACCACTGCAGTCTGGAGAACCTTCTTATTCATCTTGTTAAGCTCAAAAGTCTCTTGATAGTCTAAATTAGTGGAAGCCAGGGAAATGGTAAGGTTGACTCCTCCAACATAAGAAAGAATGGCATATTCAGCCAGAGCCTGCAGAGCTACACATGTATCCTACGGGATTGGGGAAGAAAAGACAGTTAATGAAGAACCAAGGAGCATCCACCTTATAAACTAGCAACGTGCTGTTTAGCATTAGCATTAGCATTTAGCATTAGCATCTGACAGCTCAGGTTTCCTCTGCACTTGCTTAGACAGTAAATGGAATTGCTTCATTCCCCTCTCCCTGCACCTCTTCCTCCCTCAGAAGTCTCAGAGAAAGTGAGAGAGAAATTCAAGTTCACCCCATGCTGCTCACACCCAAAAGGCATGATAAAGAGCACTGTGAGGTATTCTCTGCCCCAGGATTTAGCACGACTCCTAGATTCCAGAGTGAAACCTAACCCGGATTAGTCCCAAATCAGTCAATTTGGATTGGCACATATTTCTGTACTGAAATTACACAAGCTGACAGGAATTCACCTGAGTGGATGAGAATCCTCCAAGTGCATTTCTCTGCTGCGACAGCCATTTAACCACTGGAAGTGCAGAGGCCACATCTCCCAGGAGTGTGTATGTCAGCAGTGCATAGGCTGTCATTTCCACTTCTGCAGATACAACTGAAAGGGAAAACAATCAAACCCACAGCTGGAGTAGGGAAACTGGGCTGAGCTAGATATCACCTCTCTGTAGATTCACAAGCTAAAAAAATCTTTAGGGTCTAGAGAGTCCAAGACAGAAAGAGACAAATGAAGCAGTGAAAAATGTCTGTACCCAAATTACATCGGGCATTTTCCAAAATGGGCCTCATGTGTCAGCTTCCAATCTAATCTTTCCTCTGGCACATCAGATCACAACTCCTTCTGCTTGACTTTTAGCCCCTGCACAAATTTACTGGCTCCCTTTCCCCCTCCATGCCACCCAAGCTGCATGGCTGACTCTGCATCTCTGTCATGGGACTTTTCATGCAGAGTCATGGTCTTTTTTGACCTAGCCCAATGATTACTCTTGATAGTGGAGCCTGGGGTTTTAAATAGTTAATTATTAGTGCTGGCATATTCAAAGGAGACTAAGGAATTAGATGGCCAACTCCCATTGACTGTCAACGGAAACTGGGCACCTCACTCTTAGGCTCCTTTGAAAATCCTAGGCCAAACAGCTGTTACTGTAAAATTAAGTATATTTCACTTCTAATTTCCCATGGCAAATGACTCCTCCCCTGAGTAGTCCCATAATACTCAATGCTCTTCTCCATTTTATTCACCATCTCCTATGAAGCTTTATGGAGAGCTGGTGAGACAACATGGGCTGAAATGCCAGCAATGCATGGACCACACCCGGTTCTGCACCTCCTAGTTCTCTTAATGTCTGGCCACGGCCTTCTCCTGCTCCTTTCTTGAATTGTTAACAACACAGACGTAATGAGGGTGAAAGGGACATTAGAGTGCATTATAAAAAACATGCAACTAACAAGATGTGTGCATGTTGCCCCACTCAATCACTGGACTTTTGTTGCACCCCATTTCCTTTCTTTTGCCTTCACAATGTGAACTCCTTGGGGCAGGGACCTTCCCTTCTTACTTACCTGAAAAGCAGTTAAGACACTGCAGGCATTATATAAAACAACAGAGAATAATCTCAGTCTTTCCCCCAACAGGAGTATCATAAATAACCACAAACAGGGGTACCTGATTGATAAAGCCCATCGTTAAATCCCATGAATGTATCTTCATCAGTAACCAGAGTCCCCATTAAGCTCCAGTGTGTAAAGCCATCTAGAATGGTAAAGCAGTAAAGAAGTTAAAGCTAGTCCCTAGACATGGAGAGAATCAAACTCTGCTGTCACATATTTGCTCTAAAACCAAACCACCTCCTGTACTGCATTGCCACTCCATTTACAGAGTAAGCTCCTTGGGGCAGGGACTATGAATTCCTCTGGGTTGCATACAGTACTAACTACATTGTTGGTGCTTAACAACAATTTGTAAAGAGGGATTTATTTTGGCTGGGGGCAGAAGGAAACAGAGGATTAATGCTGACAGGCTGCTGAATTTTGCATTCTGAGGAGCCATCTGCGGAATCAGATCTTGTGTCACTGATCAAGTTTTGTGGCATCATAGAAGGATGCTAAATGTCACATAATGGCACTGCAAAGTCTCTGGTGCACTTACACTGCTCACAGCAGAGGCCACTCATACCAATACTGCTAGAAGCTAGGGAAGGTGGAGTCAAACCAATGTCTGCAGCTGAAGGACTTTGCCCTGTATCCTGAGAATCAGGACAACTATGTTATAAAGGTCGATTCATGTTATGAGGAAGCCCTCATCTCAGAGGATATATCCTCCCCAGGCTGAAAACTGAAATCACTTGTTCTAGCTGGCAAATGTTGTTACCTTGTTTCCACAAGTGCCTTGGGGAGGCCTGTACTGAGTACATTGTCTGAGAAGCCTCAGAGCAGTAGAAGTTATTTGAGGGGCATGCCAGCTTGACCCTCAGGTGCATAGTACCTTGCATAATGGCCATGCTGTTCATTTTCCGCAACATCACTGCAGCAGAGGGACTGTGCAGAAGAGTCAGGGCATATGCAGTCAGGGCTGTGGTGTAGGGGTCTTCTGCAGAATACAAGTTGGACTCCAAGAAGTGTTTTGCTTTGGCAACTGCTGCTTTTTCTTCCTAAATTGGGTGGAGCGGGAAAGAGACCAGCTATATTATTAGCACCTGCATCTCCAGAGCTGAGATCGCTACATTTCTCATGGCCTTGTGCCCATTAGGGAAGCAGTGTGAACATGCACTTTGCTCTGTGTGGTACAGAACCGACTGACCCCTTCCCTTCTCTAAGTAGGGCTGTGACTCCAGGGTTAAAAAAATGGAGACTAACATCACAGTAAGAAAGATCCAGATATTAATGTTGCTGAGACATATTTGTTCCCCTAATGCTGAAGAGGCTTCATTCCCCTGTAGAACTCAGCATGGGTAGCAGAGATATTTAATAGCAATGAAGACTCTGCTGTACATTTGATTGGGTCCCTGACACTCCAGGGCATCTAGCAGATACCAGATGATAATAAAGGCCAATATTCCCAGGGTCCCCTTAGCCAGCAGACATATTTTATTAACTCCCCCGATAACCTCACCATGCAGGAATAAGGCTCTAACAATTTATAGAAATAATTTAATTGGATTTGATGTAATTGGGTTTCCTTTGATTGCCCTGTGACACTTACCTTCTTCCTTCCTCATTTCCTAGCTCAGATCATTAGTAACACTTGCAGATCTCCCCTAGGGAAACCACCAGATTGTCATGAACTTGGACTTTTGGGGCTATCTGACTTAGAAATGGCCTAGCGAGAACATCCTACCCTGCCCTATCTTTCCCATAAAGGGGAGTTGCAGCAGAGGGGGTGGCAACTTACTCCTTTAGCACTTTCAGGATCAGATCTTGCACAGTGCTGAGTGCCCTCAACTCCCACTGAGTCTAACAGGAATAAAGGATGCTCAGCACATTGCAGGCTCGGGCCCTTATTCTGAGAGCTTTGCAAAGCACAGGTCTACAGCACGCTGAGCACATCAGTCACAAAGGTTTTCTGAAGAGATCCTCATGGCTCCTCTGGGAACTTAAAAATCCCCTTAAAAACGGTGTTTTATGCCTGAACAGGCAATCAACATGTCTGAGTAGGGGACACCAAAGAGACACACTAAACAGAGCTTTCTCTCTACAGAGACACATGGTATCAGATTCATAAACATATTTATTGTCATTCCCTCCCCACAGGGAATGCTCGGCTCAGCTCTTTTGAGTGTGTGCAATGTGTGATCACAAACAGGCTACAGAGAAACTGTGAGATCAGTAGCAGGCTCCAACATGCAATCTACAGAGATTCCAGAAGGGTTTGGGGAACTCACTTTGTCCAGTCTTCGAAGTCTGGGTGGCCAGAGTGTAGCCTGCAGAATTCTACAGTGCAGCCCAGAAGCCCCACCTCATCGGTACCACGCTTCTAGCACGCTGCACGCACCTCAACATGAGAGACAATCTGTTCCGTTTTTGTAGTTCTGTAGCTCCTAGCAAGTTGGCTATGTGGGGCTCAGTTTGGGAAAGTCTGGTCATCCCTACATTAACCCCACATTTTTTATATTATATATAAAATGAATCTTTAGAACCTTGCTCATACAAGACCTAAATGAATCAAATGGGACCCAGTTCACATTGGGGAGTGATATGGCAGAAGGCTTCCAGAGTTAATTAACAGTAAGAGCTTGTCCTCTCTGTTGGAATGAGGAGACAGGGATATATTTCTCTTTCTTTTTACTAATGTAGGGACAGCTTGACAGAAATGAACAGTGAAATCCACCATTTATCTACACAAGTCCAGCACAGGCAACAGCTCTATAAACTTGGGGTGATCATATAGTTTAGGGGGTAGGCACTGGATTAAGAGTCAGTGTTAGGAGACTGGGTTTCTGTTCCTGGCTCTGCCACTGACCTGCTGTGCAACCTTGGGCATGTCGCTTCCCCTCTCTGTGTCTTTATTTCCCTTTCTGCCTTGTCTACTTAGACAGTAAACTTTTTGGGGCAGGTGTTTGTTGCACAGTGGAGTTGTAGGCACTACTGTAATACAAAGAAATAAGAATACACTGCCAATGCCTATTCTTGGAGGTGAGAGGAGAGTTCAGTCTCCAAGGGGCATTCAATTTTCAGCCTATCTACCAGACCCAGCAGCAATCGAGGCAACTGTGGCTGTAGTTTTTGGGACACAGCTATTTATCCAACAGAAATTGGACTGAGGACCATTAACTCATTCACACATCCAACTGAACTCTCTTCAGATAGTAAATCAGCTTCCCCTTCTGGATTTAACAAAGGTAACACAGTACAGGGGATTCAGGATTAATTTAACAGGCAATCCAAGACATCTTCTATTCACTGAGATCTGGCTGCCTCCTACTCTTCTGGAGTGATAGAAAGCAGTGGCTCTCCACACATATGCCTTGGATTAAGCACCAGGAAATTGCATTACAGCAAAGGTGAACATTTTGCTGCAGTTTACATTCCACTACATCACAGGAAAGTGACTCTTCGCTAAGATATTTGATAATTTTAAATAGTCTAATTGAGGAATCACAGGCTGTGGAATTCATGAACGTGTCTACCTGGCAGGGGCTGCCAGCAAACCCACCTATTAGGATCAGGACAAAGAGGAGCAGAGAGACAAATCCATATTTAGTGTGTTCACTGCCTTTCTGAGCTGCTCAGCAACTTATGTGGAGACAACTGCCTGCTGCTGGAGGGTATTTAGAGAGAGCAGCTCTGCTCCTCTGGAAAAAGCCACAAGCTGACAATCCGAGGTGGCAGGAATCTCCATGGCTAACTTTAGAAAAGATCCTTTTGAGACATTCCACTCTTAGCTATTTTAATGGCTGCTGTTCAGTCCTTTACCTCAAAGGTGATGCCCGTCTCCAACAGAGCTGCAACCACATATGCTGTCAGTGAGATCTTGCCGTGGATTCCACCCTGGAGGGTGATAAACATAAAACAACTGGGTGAAAATTGAACAGCAGCATGCTGCATGGAAGGACTTTGGAAGCCAAGCAGGGAATAAGTTGGAACCATGAGAAAGGCTAAGGCCATAGGACCCTTTCACATTTGTACTTGGTGAGCCTATAGTTCTGAAACCCAATTCCCCTTTGCAACTTTCTGCCAGGTCCATGGCCTGGTAGCACATCTGAGACATTGAGCTTCATAGTTGAGATGCAGTTTCAAAGTGCCATGGTGGGATTCTCAAAGGGTGGCACACAGCTAAGCCCTAGCAGACTGCTTTATTGAAACCCCTCTTTAGTTTCTTTCCCATAGGATCATAGCCCTTTAACACAAAAATCATATTAACCATAAGATTACACTACCTCCAACCCTGGTAACATTCTAAAAATGCATTTATTGCATGATTCTAAGTCTCTATAGTTTTTACCTGGATGTCCTTATTTAATATTCTACCCATAGCAGGGAACGACCCATCTTCCTTCTGGTGCTGAATGATCCAATCCTTTGCAGCTGTTAATTCCTTGGGATCGATGAAAATAAACCCACGAGACTGCGCAAAGGACTTGAGAACAAAGGCTGTTAGCCTGAAAACACAAATTCAGCAGGTTCTTGAGAATAAGAACAGAGAACACTATATGGGAAATAGTGCTTCTGGGAAATGTATGTTTCAAAAATCTAGAAGAGGAGACACTATTGAAATATACAAAAAAAGAATGGTGTAGAGAAGATAAACTGGGCACTATTTATCCTTCTGGATAATACATGAAACAAGGGGACACTGCATGAAATTCAAAGGCAGCATATTTTAAACTGAGAAAGATTTAAAAAGAACAACAAAAACCCAACAAAAAAAGAAAGTTAAGCCTGTGGAACTCACTACCATAGGATATCGTAAATAGAAAGAGAGACAAAATTTGACTCAACATTGTCATTGGCTGGAATTAATTTCTCTTGTACAGGTGTTTAGCTGCTCTCTGACTCAAGCTTTTGAAATAAGATTCGTACAATTACCAATTCAGATATAATACTAGATGGACAAGAAGGAAAATATTGTAATTTCCCCTATTTTAATTACTTACTGATAATAAAACAACTGGAAATTCAAACCACTGCTAAAGTCTGTCTCTGTAGAGCGTTAGGATTTAAGCAGAGACAGAAGAAGTGCTTTTAGAATTCTAAACCTCTGACATGCAAAAAGTGTGAACTCCAGCCGGTTTTGGGAGACTGAATCACTCATTTTACAAGCCCCTCAGGAATGGGAGGGTAGGAGGCAGGCTTCCTGGCAGGGGATTTTTCGAGTGTTAAGTAATTGTGTGTTACAATATTTTATATCTAGGGACTAAGAGATGCCAGCTCTGAGATGAAAGTAGAGTTTATTATCTTTAAAAAAGTTAAGCATCATCATCACAGAAATTCTACTTCCCTTTCAGATGAGTTCATGGAGCAAGTCAATCTAAAGGAAAATACAGAGCAGCTGAAGAAATTGAGTGACAATGCAGGCAAATGAACAAAATGGAAAACTTTTTAGTTTAAAGTGCTGCATTTAGTCAAGTAAATGCTAATACTGAGGTAAAGCAGAGTCTTGGGGGATGGGGGGTGTTCTAGAGAACACTGGAACACCCTCCATCTACTACCCCAACACAACTGGTACCTTGAAAGGCCCTGCAGCTCAGTTTCCTGGGAATCCATCCATCCATCCTGTTCTGTTTCATCCAGGTGGAGCTGGAGTCCACTGAAAGATGTGCTCAATTCTCTCCCTTCTGCCCTGAAGGAGGTGCCCTGCCATCTCCCCAACACAGCCTGGGTGGAGTTCTGTTCTCAAGTAAGCAGGTGCTTATTGAGGTCATGCACTGCCTATGCAGTTCTATGGCATAGAATCTGACCCTAAACTACAGCTTTTGAACCTTAAAGGGACGTGCATTAACTAACATCTTAACAGTCCCTGATCCTCAAAACCCATCCAATGTGGGATCACAAAACACTTAGCAGTAGAGCATTAGCAGGCTTCTAGCCATTAAATATCATTTTTACTCTCTGCTATGTGCGACATCCTGACACAAGCTGGAAAGTTATTGTCCTTTTTGCCAATTATGTCCTTTTCAATTTGGCAAACACTGAATCTTTAACTCTGTTTTAAATAGCGACTTGCTTACCACATACTCCCTGAGGAGTCCCTCTCGCCAAAAGCACTGTATGAACCATCTTGTCTCTTGTAGGTCAACTGGCGTTGGTAACCTGGAAATCACAAAAGAATTGTGGGAGTCCAGCAACTTAGAAAAGCAAACTGAATGAAGACTCAGATCATCCAACACTGGTATGGCGGACTCTGCTGCCAAAGGCAACCTCTTGTTTTGCTGTGTATGGTAGAGCCAACCCTGTGTGTGTGTGGAATAGATCTTAACTCAATCTTATTACAGGCTAGTATTTATAAGTCTCCATACATCTCCTGAAGACAAGTGATCAAAACATAACTTCTACTATTAGCCTCTTACTGAGCACTACACTTATCCAAGAACTGGTTAGGATGCAGAGTTCCTGGTGTGACGAAGTGGGGGATTTTCTTGTTTTTTCCAATGGTTTGCATGCAGAGGGAGTGGGACTCAGTGTCCCTGGGTGTTAGTGATTTAACGAGGGGAGGGGAGAGGGAGTTTGTTGTTATAGAGGACCGGAGAGGGAACTTGGGACCCCAGCTGATGGCCTGGAGGGTGGACACCCCAGCGACTGGTGACCTGACAACCCAGAGACCCAGCTCAGGAGTTGCAGCTGGTTCTGGCCAATGGGAGGACAATGGGCTGTAAAGAGAGGCCCCCGGTGACCTAACCAGCCGGTATCAGCCAGAGGGGGCCAGAGGACAGAAGAGAGGAGAGGAGGCCCAGGCGACTCCAGTTTACGACCCTGTTTACCTGGAGAGAAGACAATGGACAGAGGCGGGGATTGGGGCCGGTGATCTCAGAGGCCCAGCTGGGAAGCAGGGGGGCTCAGGGCTGGAGAGGGGGAGCAGGCAGAGCCCACCTGGATGAAGGAGAGACTTGGATGTGCTGTGCTGAGGGAGGCCAGGCCTGAGGCCCTGAGAGTTTCCTGTGCTGTGTTCAACGCTCAATAAACCCTCCTGTTTTACGCTGGCTGAGAGTCACTCCGGTCTTGAGAACAGGGTTGCATCAACCCCTTCGGGGAGTGGAGGCCCCGGGGGTCCAGAGCGAGTGGACTTCCTGAGGGGGTCCACAGCGAGAAACAGGTGTGCTAAGGCTCAGAGAGGTGAGGCTCCAGGAGGTGGAGGGGCCTAACCCCGGGAGAGAGTGGACCCCCGAGAAGGGCTGTCTCACTGTAAGGGGCACTCCCCCACAGACCGCACAGGGCCAAGAGTGGGCATGACCTGCAAGTCCGTGACACCTGGGATAGTTAATATTAAGATCAGTTCCTGCACCTTGGCCACTAGAAATGTTTAATTGATGACATTACTGCATAAAGGTGCAACATTACAAAAAATTCTCTGTGCTTAAACAACAATCCACAACCACTCTCTTATTGTACAGGAAGTATCATGCGGCTGAGGAGCTAATTCCCTGGATGATAACATCAAACCAGGACATAGATCTCTCTGTCCAAGCTGGTGGTGAGCTGATATTTAAGGGATGTGGCCAGCAACAGCTGAGTCCATCTTCATGACTTGATCCCACAGGAAGTGAGGGTGTTCTCTTAATCATTTCCACTTGTCAAGTAACAGAAGTTGGCAAAGATTGCGCTGTCTTCCTCTTTTCCATGCCCAGCTGGAGGCTCTTTGCATGTCTATATATGGGATGGCACTTGTCAGTCATATCTTCCTTTTATTAGGACTTTCTTTCTCTTCCCTTTAGTTGAGAAAAATTCCTGAGCTGAAAAGTCAGTTTGGGGAACAATAAGATTGATCACCTTGGCAAGCAGTTTCTTGAGACATGCAATAGCTAAGTCATCGGGGTCTTAACTTATTTGAACCCTTCCTAGCTGATAGGGCTGTCTTACAGAAGGCACATTTTAACCTAACAGTTATTGTGAAGTTAGATACTGAAGAGCAAGAGAAAATACCGGGGGCCCATTTCAGGATGCATCCGTTTAGAGCGGTCACCTTAATGTACGAGTGCTCCCTATGTGAATGTCCTTCAAATGCTGAAGATAAAGATGGGATTAGCATTTTAGCTATAATGGATGGAATTCACCTTTCATCAAACCTACTTGCCTTGTAATCATGAACCGCCAGTGCTAATAAAATTGGGCCAAGTCTCTATAATGTGGAAACCCCAATACACAGTAATTTTGGCAAGGATTTTAAATGTCCATTTGATCTAAATCCTTCAGAATGGCCATTTCTGATATGGAGATGTGTCAAACACGTGTAAGAGGCTATATGACAGAGAGACATTTGGAGCCTGGCTAATTCTCTGACCCATAAATAGACTTTTTATTCCATGCTGCATGACATCTTTATGAGAATGGATTAATTTTTCATTTCCAGGGACTAAGTAGCTTTGCTGACCTCTGCAGATACAGGCAGCAGTACAACCTCCTATCAGTGGCTGTCCATCTCCCCCTGCTTCTCCACAACCTCCAAAAGTTTCCCTTTTAGAGAGAGCAGAGCTGGGTGAGTTTGTAAAATAGAAAACAAATTGATTCCTAGAAGTTAATTATGCTCAAGAAGTGAAAAGCTTGGACTGGGGATTCAGAGGATATATGGATAAAAGTAGGAGAATAAAATCCACTTGTTCCTCAGAAAGATAATGCAACAGTAGCCTTAGGGGAAGAACCCAATTTGGTGAAAGAGAGAGACTCTGGGAGCAATGCCAGAGAGAATGAACAGAACAGGTAATCATCAAGTGATCAATCCCATCACCCATTCCCAGCTTCTGGCAAACAGAGGCTAGGGACACTTCAGAGCATGGTTTTTCATCCCTGCCCATCCTGGCTAATAGCCATTGATGGACCTATCCTCCATGAGTGGGCGGTGAATGTCCTCATCACAAGCACTTGTACCAACTGTCCCGTCAGTGCGGGGCATTGTGAGATGGCTTCTGAAAGCCAGTAACAGTCGATGTAAGCAACGCAGCATCTACATTGAGGCTGTGTCTACACTACCACTTATGTAGGCAAAAATTATGTCGCTCAGGGGTGGGAATAATCCACCCCCCCAGAGCGACATAAGGTACACTGACATAAGCACCAATGTGCACAGTGCTATGCTGGTGGGAGAGCTTCTCATGCCGACACAGCTTATGCCACTTGCAGGATTTTTTTATTCTGGCAGGAGAGCTGCACCACTGCATTGCTGTATGTGTAGATATGGTCTGACACTTTGTTGACCTAACTACAATGACATTGACTCTACGCCTCTCGTGGAGCTGGAGTTATTAAGTCGGCATAGCAGGGTAGTTACGTCGGTGGGTAAGCTGCCTTTCATCAACCTAGCTGTAGTGTAGACCAGGCCTAAGTTCACATCAGATACAAGTGCTGCATTCAAGCCCTGCTTAAACTGGCCTATTTGGGCTAAAAGGTACTCTGCTGAAAAAAATCGTTACCATGACAAGTGGGGTCACAGAGTTGGCAAGGAGGTTTACAAACATCTCTCCAACTGCTGCTGGAGCCATTCTACCCACCAACCTCAACTTTGAGTGCAGACACAGACAAGAGACTAAGGCGAGCTGGTGGTAGGAATTGGCCTGTAATTCTGTGCATCCAGACAGCTAAGTCAATACACATATTTACTGACAATGCTACAAAAAGTCACTGCCTTCCGAATTCTTCAGTAGTTCTGTAGCTTGCAGGAGGCAGGTGAAGCCTTTTCACACCCAGAAACCAAAGAGAAAGATGTTCTTCTCAGACCAGCAATAGCTGCTGCATTAAATTTGACTTTTCCTTTATAGTGAGATCCCTACATAAGCCTCAGATACAATTTACTGCTGAAAAGTATCTCTTCATCACCAGATTGTGTCATGTTGGAAACAATAAATTCAGATTCATTTTGCTGGTAGCCGGTGGTAAGTTTCTGTATGTCACTCTTCTTACACTTTCCTTGGCTGTTACTCTTACATTTATTTTTCTTTGCTTGTTAGATCTCTCTCCTGAGCCATTTCACATCTTGCTTGCTCTTATGAATGCTTCTTACATTTTCTGTGCATCCCTTTTTACAGTCTGGAGAGGTGCAAAAACGAGACACTTCATCTCTCTAGAGTTCATCTGTGTTTTTAAGAACTTTGATGTGGTAAGGTAGAAATTTTACCGAGAAGCCCAGCACAGCACTGAGGATTAAGGAATGGAGCTGGGAACTGCAAGTGATAACAGGTTCTATGATTTTGCTCAGGGGTTCTCAAACTGGGGGTCGGGACCCCTCAGGGGGTCGCAAGGTTATTATATGGGGGGTCGCAAGCTGTCAGCCTGCACCCCAAGCCCCGCTTTGCATCCAGCATTTATAATGGTGTTAAATATATAAAAAAGTATTTTTAATTTATAAGGGGGGGGTCGCACTCAGGCTTGCTATGTGAAAGGGGTCACCAGTACAAAAGTTTGAGAACCACTTATTTTGCTCTTTGATGGATGGATTTTAGTGGCAAAAGAAAGTTTTCTTGCTCAGTAAGGCGCAAAGGCCTTCATAAAGCAGGACAAGGGCTTTCTCCATCAGAACCTGCTACTTGGCAAGGGTCCCAGAGAGCACAGGAAGGTTAATAGCCTTGTGGGATTTCCTCTGTGGAGGTAAATTAACATGCCGAATTTGAAGCCCAAACACTTGAAAGGTTGTAAATTAAAACTGTATATTATTAAAAATGATAAACTGAGCTCGGCTATTAGAAAATGCTCTAACTTTGAGGGGAAGCAGAGAGCACAGCAAACTACCAAGTGAAATAATTCTGGCCCAGTCCCTAAAGGCAAATAACATAGGGCTCTTGCTGATGGGTACAGGGAATGGATTACTTTTTCTGAGGAATCCCAGTTAACCCTGTCACCTATGATTCCATGACATGGCTATTGTCTGAGTCATGCACAAGGCAGCCCATGTCCATCCCCTTGTGGGTCATTCTTGTTTTTAATAATTTTCTTGTAATTCTTCCCTGTTCCTGGGAGCCTTGCTTTGTGTAGCTACAAACCATTCTGTACAAACCATCCTTCCTATTTGAATGCAGAGAGAGAAAACGCTTGAAAAAGCAGATTGCTTTAGGCTACACACACAGAAATGACATGACATTGAACAGGGTGGGGACAGACCCTCTCCATATGGCTCTGGAATGACTGCTCCTGGGATACTAATTTGGTTCTGGACAAATTGTAATTAAGAAGATATTGACAAATTGGAGGGAGTTCAAAGAACAACAGAAATGGTTGGAGGGCTGGAAGGATTGATTTAGAAAAAAAGATTAAAAAAACTAAATACATGCAGCTTGGCTAAGCAATGACTAATGGAAACACAATAGCCTTGCACAAGTATCTGAAGGCTGTAAACAACTAGGAGAGAAAGAAAATATTTAGGAGAGTAAAAGAATGTGTAACTAGGAGTAATTAAGAAGGGAAAATATAGGCTGTGTACCAAGAAAAACTTCCTGACACTGATATCTATGAGGCTATATGATAATCTCCACAGGGAAATGGTGTGAGCCCCATCACTCAGGATATTTCAGGCTAGACAGGACAATGTTAAACTAGTAATATGCTCTGATGGCCTAGACTACTGATAGGTCTTTTCTGTCTCTACAGTCTATGAGTCTGAGGAAGTACCTTGCACCAGGTAATCTGTGGCTTCGCTCTCCACCTCAGAGCTGAGTTGTTTGGTTTTCTGCAGATATTTTAGAACAAAGACATTGGGAGCAAAATGGATCATGTTCTGCTCTCCACATCCAAATGGTAATCGTAGAAGATTGTCCAAGTTGTTAAGCGTAGGGCCCATTACATCGCCTGATTAAAACAATGAGACACACATTCAGTACCTCTACACTATATTTAACTTCTCTCTCCCTGTTGTCTCATTGTTTAATTTTATTTTCTAAATGTACAAAACTGAGGAAGGAGGAACCTGAATGGCTGATGAAGGTTCTACTCACAACTATAATGGCACAAACCAAATTAAGCCCACTGGTTACCATCAGATGCACCCTTCTAGGAACACTAAACCTTAATATAAAATTGGAACCCCCAGAGATCCTCAGTCTTAGCCATGCAGGGTTTCCCTTGGAGTAGAGAGGAAATTTCAATCTCCAGGGCTCATTAACTCCTTGGCTAACCAGCTAAGACCGTTAACAGGAAAGCTAGTTAGTGCAACTTGTGATTGTGATGATTTTGTGCATACATTTCCACTGGGTACTGTCATCTCTTTCCATAGAGGCTACTGAAGAACCATCAGATGATGTCAACTTTCAGTCACTGTCAACCTGGACTGGGTTCAAACCAGCAACTGAAAGGCAAACCATTCCACATCCCAGAAAGTAATATTATTTTCATTATAATTGGTTATGACTATCCTGCCTGGTTCATATTACTGTTAAATATTAGCTTGTAGCATCTATCTTTATTAACCCCCACTCCCTTTTAGTTGGTACCTATTATTGAGGCAGTAGCTCTTTCTGATCCAGGGATCACATTGTGGGGAACTCCAAGAGTAAACGCTTCATTGTGATTTTCATCAGTCTCTTCTTTTCTCCAGATTTTAAACTCTCCCATTGAGCCCCAGCCTGTGGAGAAGCCAATGTACTTCACCTCAGGCTGTTTGGGGATGGCCCACTCCACAATAATGGATTCATTTAGCATCTGAGTACCATAGCCAACCTGAAAGGAACAAGCAAACCATCCAATTCCAGGAGGAACATCCAAGTCAAACCTGCCTCTCTTGTTAAATTTGGAAATCTATTGTATGTGCCTGTAGTGGGGTGGTTACCCTGCTCTTGTCTGAGGGGTTTAAAACAGCCCTGGCAGAGGGCTGGGGCAAAAGGAAAAGCTACTGGGCTGAGTGGGGAAGTAGCCACAGCTAGGCCACGCCCCAATCAGGCCCCAGCTGGCCTGTATAAGAAGGCTGGGAGCGAGGAGCTCAGCAGTCTCTCTCTCTCCACTTAGAGAGAGAAGGGCCTGGCTGCAGGGAGCAGAGACAGGGTACCTGAGTGGAGCAGGGCTGGGGACAGGCTGAGGAGCTGGGGAGCTCCAGCCTGGAAAGCCCCAGGCTGTGGCCTAGTAGAAGGCCAAGGGGTACTGGGGGTTGCAGAGGGCAGCCCAGGGCTAGGCCAAGGCAGCAGGTCCAAACCCAACCTTGCCTGTGATGAGTGGCCTATACTGCAGTCTGCCCCAGGGAGCGGGGGCTAGTTGGTGACTGGCAGTGGCCTTATTCTGAGGCGAGGTAGGGATAGTGGGTGGGGGTTCCCCAGGGAGGGGAGACCCTAGTACTGAGGGGTGTACTGCCAGGGGGCAGCACCCCAGATACTCAGGCACCGGGGTCCGGGAGGGACACGGGGGCCAGAGGACAGGCAGATCATCGGCCTGCAGGGGGTGCTCCAGGACGCTGGAAGAGCTAATTCCCAGAAGAGACCAACAGGAGGTGCCGCAGGGGTGAGTCCGCTCCTCTACAGTGCCCTTGGACTCAGCGGCTTAAACTTGTAGTTGCCTCATGAGAACATTACATAAACAAGCAAAACTCCACTGGATTTAATTGGAAATTAAGGAGATATCAGCAAGTTATTTCCCACTGGTCTCCCATCAGGACTGACCAGCTGGACCTGTGTTCCCCAGGAGCAAATACTTTTAATACACTTAATAACAATAATTTTTAAAGCTGAGGTGCCCAGGGCACTGCATCACAAAGAAAAACATTTAGAAATACAATCAAGTACTCTAATATTAACTGCCCAATAAAAATTTCACATAGAAAAGGAACAGAAATTAGGCTCTTTCTTTCTATAACATGGCTAATGGAAATGTGCCATATATACACTCAGAGTCCTCTCGGTCTGGTTAAGACCATAAGGCTGTTGTTACACAGACAAATTCACTACCTGAATAATTCCATTTTTCCAGCTGATCCAGAAGCTCCTGAATTCATCCCAAGAGAGGATGCCAGCTGTGTCTGTGCTGACAACTGGCTCACCCATTTTACTAGTAGAAATCCACGTTTTAGCATTTTGATGCCCACCAATGACAATCTCAGTCATCTCTGCCATGTCATGTGGGCCAGAGGACAAGGCAAAATGAGCATCATTGTGCGCTTTCACTGCAATGTCGAAATGAGTCATCCGGGCAGGCTTCTGCATATACTGGTACTCATATTTGTTAGGTGTAGAAATGTGAATTTTCTCTAGTCAAAAAAATAATGGAATATTGTCAGAATTAGATCTTGATGTTAAGTTAGGCGGTCACAAAATTGTTAATAAAAACCCACTTAGCCCAAGACAGAACTTCAAACACATGGGGCTTTGTGCTGCATAATGTATCAGTATGCATTTGTCACTCCAGTGCCTCACAAATCAAACTAGCAGAGTAGATAAGGGTGTCTCTTCCTAACTTCCACTTTCTTACATTCCTTCCTATATAGAATTAGGACTTGTTATTTCAAACAATCCAGGTATATTTCTTGTGAAGTCTATATATGATTTCTCAATTCCCAATTTAAATGGTCAAGAAGACTCTGTGTTTAGCAGAAGCCAAATCATAATTAGCTACTGTAGCCAAATCCAATTTATCTGAATCAGACAGAAGGGATACTCTGACTTTGAATCTGAATTAAAAAATCAACTAAAAATATAATACAGACTAATTTAGCCACAGTTGTGGTCCACTGTGCAAAACACTTAGCCAGTTTTATAAAGAAAGGGAAGTTCACTTTTTATTTGCATATAGCATTTGGCCAATTAATATTGTCCATAGTTAGCCAGCCAGGTATGAAAGACCCTTTAGATCAATAGCTTGATGTACATGCTGTAAACTCATCAGCCATAGATGGAATATAAATTTTACTGATTTTCCTACTGAAAAGAGGGAAACAAATGAAGTTTTTCATGGGGTAAAGCAACATGTTTCTATTTATAACTTAAATTGTGGAAAAAAACAAACTTTGTCATATTGTATTCAAACCACAAACTTACCATTAGGGCAGAAGAACACACTGTAGGTATATTCTCTGGGTAATCCCTCTGGCTATACAAAGGCAGAAATCCATTAGGAAAATGAGCATTTGGATTAACAGCAACCACCATTTAGTTTTCGTTATAAATACACAAAATAAAGTTCTGGTGCCATATAGCATTAAAGGCACATTATACATTATAGAATATGACATTTCACTGGCATTGTTATCAGGAAGACAGACTATGGCTCGTCATTGCTTTCGAATGTACCTAAGTATGGATTTAGGCACTTAACTTCAGGCATTAAAGCTTCAGAATTTTACACTTAGTGGCTGAGCTGCAAACAAAAAATATATTTTCAATCATTAAAGTCATCTACCATATTGAAGGATAGTGAGTGTTTTATCTGTTGTTAAAAAGGTGCTAAGGGTGACCCTGGGAATGTCAGCCCAGTGTGCTTTACTTCATGTCTATGTAAGGTAGCTGAAACAGTAATTAAAGAGATTTAAAAGATACCTAGATAATATGATATAAGAGAGGCAAACCAGCACAGCTTCTATTAAGGAAAATCATACCTCATCCAGCCTGTTATAAATATTTGATAGACTCAGCAGAATAACAGATAAAGAAAAATCAGTAGATACAGATTTCTTTTGATGAATTCCCCCACAAGAGGCTATAAAGGAAACTAAGTAAATTGGTGGTGAGAGGCGAAGTTCTATTATAAATTACAAAATGTTTAAAGAGCTAGAAAATAAAGAAATACATGGTATTTCCGGTGTGGCATGAGGTTATCGGGGGATGCCTCCCATATTTGTACTAGGACTAGTGTTATTTTGGGGTGTATGGGGTGGCCAGGGAGGGGTAGTACCTCTGATGGGGGGACTTGTCGTACCCTTTGGGGGTAGTCCATCCACTTTGGTCCCCACCTGTCACTCAGCTCTCACTTGTGGCTCCAAGGAGCTGCAGCATGCGCAGCGGCCACACCCCGGGCAACGGCTTCGACAGGCCGGCCAAACCAGGTGGGTGTAACTGATGGGACTCAAACCCTCAGTGAATTTGGGATACGCCCACCCCGCATGCGACGTCAGCTCCGGCGGACTGGGCGAAAGAGATCACTAAGATCCAACGGCCAAGAAGGCGGTTCTGCAATGCTTTGTGGAAAGCGAAGGACTTGACGAGGCACGAAAGACGTCAAGGCCATCCACTGCAACCAAAGAAGTTACCAGTCGTGACGATTTTTCGTACCATTGGTGTCTGGCTTCTAAGGTCGAGAGAGTGGGATTGCGCCCGTGCAACGGCTCTACCACCCAAAAGCTTTCACGCACAGGTCCTGTGCAAATCATCAAACATCATCATCATCATACTACCCAAGTCCTGCGGCGATGGGGGAGGGGCAAAGTGACAGGTGGAGGTTACCACTGGGAGTCGTAGTCCCAATCCTGCACGCAGGCGGCCTGTGGATAGGTGGTCGTCCAGCTCTGTACTTGGGGCAGCAGAGTTGCCCGGCAGCATCCCAGGCGTCTGAGCAGCCCTCTTCAGGACAGCACTGCTCACCCTAGTAAGGGAGGGGCCTAGAAAAGGTGGCCTAAAAATTGCCTGCCCTACAACGACTGGCCAGCAAGCCGTGGCTGGCAGTTCAACCCAATCTGCGGCCGAAACCAAAAGAAAAATTTGAGAAAACTTACCATTGGTGTATGGAATGTTCGTACCCTCATGGATCGAGAAGCTGTTGCAAGACCTGAGAGAAGGACAGCCCTCATTGCTCGAGAACTAGTCCGTTATAACATCGATATAGCGGCATTAAGTGAAACAAGATTGCCTGGGGAAGGTTTCTTGAGTGAACCAGGAGATGGTTACACCTTCTTCTGGAAGGGTAAGACTGAGACAGAGGACAGAATACACGGAGTTGGTCTGGCAATAAAAATCTTATTGATGCATCAACTCCCAGACCTTCCAGTGGGTATCAATGAAAGATTGCTGAAGCTACGCTTCCCACTAAATGCCAAACGTCATGTCACCATCATCAGTGCATATGCACCCACTTTAACATGCTCTGACAACTCAAAGGAACAATTCTATGAAGATCTCGACAGACTGATCAAGGCCACACCTGTAACAGATAAACTACTCCTACTTGGAGATTTCAATGCCCGAGTCGGGGCTGACAGCGAGAACTGGAAAGGAGTAATCGGGCCACATGGTGTAGGCAAAATGAACAGTAATGGATTACTTCTTTTGAGTCTTTGTTCTGAAAATGACCTGACCATTACCAACACTCTGTTCTGACAAGCGGACAAATACAAAACGACGTGGACGCACCGTAGGTCCAAACAGTGGCATCTGATAGATTATGCCATTGTTAGAAGGCGAGATATCCGAGACTGATTACCAGAGTAATGTGAGGTGCAGAGTGCTGGACAGATCACAGATTAGTCAGGACGTCTCTTCAACTCTACATCGTTCCTTCTCGGCACAAACGCCCTAAGCATGTCCGATCTGCTTTCAATATAGCCAAACTGAAGGATGCTCAATGTTTCAACAAATTCCAGAAGAGTCTTAATGACAAACTGACATCCCACGGTCAACTGATCGGTACTGTAACCGAAAAGTGGTACCAGTTCAAGCAGATAGTGACTGACACAGCAATAACATCTCTTGGACCAAAGAAAAGAACACATCAGGATTGGTTTGATGAGAACCAAGAAGAAATATGCTCAGCATTGGAAGTAAAGAGAAAAGCCTTTATCGAATGGCAGAATGACCCCTCCTCAGTCTCTAAACGGGACCATTTCAAGTACCTTCAGAGCAAAACACAGAAAGACCTCCGTCAGATACAAGACTGGTGGGAGAGCAAAGACAAAGAAATTGAGCACTATGCTGAGACTCACAACTTAAAGATGTTCTTTAGTGCTATTAAGACTGTCTATGGACCCTTTAAACCAAGGACCACCCCATTGCTCTCATTAGACAACACAGTGCTGATTAAAGATAAAGAAGGCATCAAAGAAAGATGGCGAGAACACTTTAGTAACCTTCTCAATAGACCATCAACCGTGAATAATAATGTCCTTAATGAAATTCCACAACACCCTGCTCTGACAGATCTTGACTTTCCGCCCACTATAGATGAGATTAAGAAAGCTGTTAGCCAGATGAGTTCAGGGAAAGCTCCTGGAAAAGATGGGATACCAGCAGAGATGTATAAAGCAGCAGGTCCAGCAGCACTAGCAGCGTTCCACAGCGTGATCATCAACATCTGAGAGGATGAAAACATACCACAGGACCTTCGCGATGCTACTATTGTCTCTCTTTTCAAGAACAAAGGCAGCAAAGCAGAATGTGGAAACTACAGAGGCATATCCCTCCTCTCTGTTGGAGGGAAGATCATCGCCCGTGTCATCTTGAACCGCCTAATAGCCAGTATTTCCGAGGCAAATCTACCTGAAAGTCAATGTGGTTTTCGACCTGGCCGGAGCACAGTCGACATGGTGTTTGCTGTCAGACAAATAAAAGAGAAGTGCATTGAACAGAACATGCACCTGTATGCTGTCTTCATAGATCTGACAAAGGTGTTAGATACCGTCAACAGGGAAGCCCTTTGGACCATTCTAACACGACTTGGCTGCCCAAGAAAATTTGTCCAGATTATACGCATTTTTCATGACAGCATGACAGGCGAAGTATTGTCTGATGGAGCCACATCAGCCCCCTTTAACATCACCAACGGCGTGAAACAAGGATGTGTTCTCGCTCCTGTCCTATTTAACCTGTTCTTTGCACGTGTCCTTAACCATGCACTGAAAGATCTGGACCGAGGTATATACTTGAAATACCGGAATGATGGTTCACTTTTTGACCTCCGTCGCCTGAATGCAAAGACTAAGACAGTGCAGAAACTCCTTCTTGAGGCACTCTTTGCTGACGACTGTGCCCTCATGGCTCACACTGAAAATTATCTTCAGCACATTGTCAACAAGTTTGCTGAGGCCTCGCAACTTTTCGGACTATCAGCCTCGGAAAGACAGAAGTTCTCCATCAACCTGCACCTGGATCAAATGCTTCTGTCCCGAGTATCTCCATCGACGGCACTCAGCTGAAAGTAGTGGAGAACTTTAAATATCTGGGTAGTGTCATATCCAGTGATGGATCACTGGATAATGAGATCAGTGCATGAATATCCAAAGCAAGCCAGGCACTTGGCTGTCTGCGTGTCAAAGTTTTAAATCACCACAATATCCGGATGTCAACAAAACTGCTTGTGTACAGAGCTGTTGTTCTTTCATCTCTTTTGTACGGGTGCGAAACATGGACACTATATAGGCGTCACATCAAGCAGCAAGAAGCATTTCACATGCGCTGCCTCCGCAACATCATGAAGATCCACTGGCAAGACAAAGTGCCCAATCTCGAGGTCCTCGAGAGAGCCCAGATGACAAGCATCGAAATGATGATCATGAAGTCACAGCTACGTTGGACCGGTCATGTCAGCCGCATGGATGCCAACAGAATCCCCCGCCAGCTTCTGTATGGTGAGCTCTCCCAAGGCATCCGGCATGTAGGTCGTCCACGGAAACATTACAAGGACACCATCAAAGCCAATCTGCACTACAGCAGTATCAAACCTAGGGACCTTGAGGATGCCGCCAGCGACAGAACACAGTGGCGTGCAACAGTCAGAAATACCTGCATCACCTTTGAGGAAGACCACTGCCAGCATCTACAAGAGGCATGCCAACGACGTCACAGAGCATCAGCAGCACACAATCCACTGACCGCGAACTTCCCATGCACCATCTGCAGCAAAATGTGCACCTCTAGAATTGGCTTGTACAGTCACCAGAGAGCACACCATAAGACCAATAACTGATGATCTGCACAGATTTGTCATCATCGTATTCGATGGACTACCAAGAAAAGAAGAGTGTTATTTTACATATTCATTAATGATCTGGAAAAGTAGGGGAACAACCAGGTGGCAAAATTTTGCAGATGACACACAATTACTTAAATTAGTAAAGATTAAAGAGGATTGTGAGAAACTATAAAGGGAGATCTTCAAAATACCAGGAGATCTTCAATGATCTAAAATTCAAAAAAGAGTCCTACAAAAAGTGGAAACTCGGTCCAACTACAAAGGATGAATATAAACAACTAACACAAGTATATAGGGACAAAATTAGAAAAGCCAAGGCACAAAAGGAGATCAGACTAGCTAGGGACATAAAAGGAAACAAGAAAACATTCTACAAATACATTAGAAGCAAGAGGAAGACCAAGGACAGAGTAGGCCCGTTACTCAATGAGGGGGGAAAGACAATAACAGAAAATGTGGAAATGGCAGAGGTGCTTAATGACTTCTTTGTTTCAGTTTTCAGTGGCGATGGGACATCTAAAATAGTGAATTCCAGTGAAAATGAGGTAGGATTAGAGTCTAAAATAGGGAAAGAATAAGTCAAAAATTACTTAGACAAGTTAGATGTCTTCAAATCACCAGGGCCTGATGAAATGCATCCTAGAATACTCAAGGAGCTGACTGAGGAGACATTAGCAATTATCTTTGAAAAGTCATGGAAGATGGGAGACATTCCAGAAGACTGGAAAAGGGCAAATATAGTGCCCATCTATAAAAAGGGAAATAAGGACAACCCAGGGAATTACAGACCAGTCAGCTTAACTTCTGTACCCGGAAAGATAATGGAGCAAATAATTAAGCAATCAATCTGCAAACACCTAGAAGATAATAAGGTGATAAAAAACAGTCAGCATGGATTTGTCAAGAACAAATCATGTCAAACCAACCCAATAGCTTTCTTTGACAGGGTAACAAGCCTTGTGGATGGGAGGAAACGGTAGATGTGGTATATCTTGACTTTAGTAAAGCTTTTGATACTGTCTCACATGACCTTCTCATAAACAAACTAGGGAAATACAACCTCGATGGGGGAGCTACTATAAGGTGGGTGCATAACTGGTTGGAAAATCATTCCCAGAGAGTAGGTATCAGTGGTTCAAAGTCATGCTGGAAAGGCATAACGAGTGGGGTCCCACAGGGATCGGTTCTGGGTCCGGTTTTGTTCAAAATCTTCATCAATGATTAAGATAATGGCATAGAGAGCACACTTATAAAGTTTGTGCACAATACCAAGCTGGGAGGAGTTGCAAGTGCTTTGGAAGATAGGATTAAAATTAAAAATGATCTGGACAAACTGGAGAAATGATCTGAAGTAAATATGATTAAATTCAATAAGGACAAATGCAAAGTACTCCATTTAGGAAGGAACAATCAGTTGCACACATACAAAATGGGAAATGGCCTAGGAAGGAGTACTGCAGAAAGGAATCTGGGGATCATAGTGGATCACAAGCTAAATATGAGTCAACAGTGTAACGCTTTGCAGAAATAGCAAACATCACTCTGGGATGTATTAGCAGGAGTATTGTAAGCAAGATACGAGAAGTAATTCTTCCGCTCTACTCCGTGCTGATTAGGTCTCAACTGGAGTATTGTGTCCAGTACTGGGTGCTACATTTCAGGAAAGATGTGGACAAATTGGAGAAAGAGCAACAAAAAAAATTAAAGGTCTAGAAAACATGACCTATGAGAGAAGATTGAAAAAATTGGGTTTGTTTAGTCTGGAGAGGAGAAGACTGAGAGGGGACATAACAGTTTTCAACCACATAAAAGGTTGTTACAAGGAGGAGGGAGAAAAATTGTTCTTCTTAACCTCTGAGGACAGAACAAGAAGCAATGGGCTTAAAATTGTAGCAAGGACAGTTTAGGTTGGATATTAGGAAAAACTTCCTAACTGTCAGAGTGGTTAAGCACTGGAATAAATTGCCTAGAGAGGTTGTGGAATCTCCATCATGGGAGATTTTTAAGAGCAGGTTAGACAAACACCTGTCAGGGATGGTCTAGATAATACTTAGTCCTGCAAACACTTAGAGTGCAGGGGACTGGACTAGATGACCTCTCGAGGTCCCTTCCAGTTCTATGATTCTATGACCTAAAAAAACTAGGCTACAGGTTAGCAGAGTGATAGATTAATTTAGTGCAGACTGGAGAGAATGGACAGCCTTGTGGTTAAAGTACTGGATTGGAAGTCAGGAGGCCTGGGCGCAAATCTGCCATAAACTCCCTGTGTGATATTGAGCAAGTCACTTAATCTCTTCTAAAAATGTGGATAATAATCTTTCCTTTCTCCCATATTCTATGTTGTAAAATGTTTGAGGCAGAGTCTGTCTCTTACACCCAGCACAATGGGGTCTCATTCTCAGTTGTAAGGTCTCAGCACTGCAGTTATATAATAATAATAGTAGAAAAATACAAGATAATCCACATCAGAAGGAACAATTTGATCAATTGGTACTCAAAAACAGGTCTTAAATTCATCTCATCTGTCGTTGTGTGGCTCGGTCACACCTGGCTTTGCTAAATCACCTTGCCCTGAAGTTCCTTATAATCCATTTAGTTTTGACTAAACTAAAAGTTTCAATGAACTGTCCAGTGACACCTAGTTTTTTTCCTGAATTGTTATGGAATCATGTCCTCTTACCTCAATAATAACACTACTACGGACATAGTCTATCCCAACTGGGGTCCTTTTGTCCAAGTAATTGTCCTCTGAGTGCTTGCCATTCTTCAGGATCTGCATCCCATCCTGGCAGCAGTTTGTTCCGCCATAAGCAAATGCTTTTGCTAAGTAAAAGAAAGAAAAGAGGAAGCAGAGATTTAAATTTAGCAGGATCTTCAACAGCTTAAAACACTTCTCTATTCAGGATTGCTCTAAACTGAGTAGAGGTCACAAGAAGTGTTCTATAAATAAAAGTCATTATTAGTTGTGGGGTCATATTATTCTCAGTCCATAAATATTTGGACAACCTCTGGGTATTGGGGAAAGTCTTTACTAATTCTAAGATTAATGAATTTTTGCACCAATGATTATTTGCCTGAATGGGTGTATAGGATTGTGGATTATTTATTAGTCTCCTATTTTAAATTTTTAGTCATACAATCAGTAACTACGCAACACAACAGGTGACCACACATCACAAATAACAAAGAGTGAAGTAAAAGGGAATTGCCAGAAGTTTGTTTACACAAACTCCTCAGTGAATCCTTATCATAGAATCATAGAATAGAATATCAGGGTTGGAAGGGACCTCAGGAGGTCATCTAGTCCAACTCCCTGCTCAAAGCAGGACCAATCCCCAAATAAATCATCCCAGCCAGGGCTTTGTCAAGCCTGACGTTAAAAACCTCTAAGGAAGGAGATTCCACCACCTTCCTAGGTAACCCATTCCAGTGCTTCACCACCCTCCTAGTGAAAAAGTTTTTCCTAATATCCAACCTAAACCTCCCCCACTGCAACTTGAGACCATTACTCCTTGTTCTGTCATCTGGTACCACTGAAAACAGTCTAGATCCATCCTCTTTGAAACCCCATTTCAGGTAGTTGAAAGCAGCTATCAAATCCCCCCTCATTCTTCTCTTCTGCAGACTAAACAATCCCCGTTCCCTCAGCCTCTCCTCATAAGTCATGTGCTCCAGCCCCCTAATTATTTTTGTTGCTCTCCGCTGCACTCTTTCCAATTTTTCCACATCCTTCTTGTAGTGTGGGGCCCAAAACTGGACACAGTACTCCAGATGAGGCCTCACTAATGCCGAACAGAGGGGAATGATCACATCCCTCGATCTGCTGGCAATGCCCCTACTTATACAGCCCAAAATGCCGTTAGACTTCTTGGCAACAAGGGCACACTGTCGACTCGTATCCAGCTTCTCGTCCACTGTAACCCCTAGGTCCTTTTCTGCAGAACTGCTGCCTAGCCATTTGGTCCCTAGTCTGTAGCAGTGCATGGGATTCTTCCGTCCTAAGTGCAGGACTCTGCACTTGTCCTTGTTGAACCTCATCAGATAATGTAGGATCCATTTGTAGAAAATTGGGATCAGCTCACAAATAGGAAAAAAGGGCTAAATCTGCAGGAAGTATTATTCACAGTGAATGATTCAGCTAGCTCTGAACCTGAGGGGATCTTCTGCAGTGAGGAGAAGGGGAATGCTTTGCAAAATTCCATCAGGCACTCCAGCACAGAAGGGTTTATAACTCTACAGTACCTGTGATGTTGCTTAGTCCAAGCTCACTGAAGGACAGGACTATAGAGGTGGGTTTGGCCTTTCCAGGGGCCACACACTTCTTTCTTGTCAGATGGTGTTTCCCAGGATGTCCAACAAACTTTATGCCTTTTGGAACTGAAATCTTCACATGAACCTGTGAAAACAATTATTTAATTGCATTTGATGCAAATCAGACTAGTAATAATGACAGAAACTGACACAAAACCCAAATATCACAGCATGTTCAACAAACACATAACATACATATCACATTAATCAAATGTATTTCTTAGAGGAGATTTAAACAGCAGATTTAGCTTCAGTGCAGTGACTCTATAAAATGTAAAGGGATGTATGTTGACTTTACTTGTGTATGTTCATTTCTAAATCTAACCATCTATATCTGGCTTATGATTGTAGAAGAGCACTGGAGTCAGAAAGAGTATGTTTAGGAAAGAGAGGTTCTCAAATGTCCATCTGTAGCAGGCATCTCATCTCTGGTAAACTACTTAAAGCAATTTTCTAACTAAGAATCAAGCTCTTCCCCATGCTTCAACGGGAATTTTCTGATAGTCTACCAAAGACTTTTCCACTATTTGGGTTTTAAAATATTGCAAGGACCATTCAGGATGTTGCATTTGTCAAAAGTAAATAAAATAAAGCAGCTACTTTCACTAATAGTACAAACTAATACATTCTTCTCTCTCAGTATGTATATTGCACTCATCTTCATGGCATCCAAATGCCTTACTGACCATGAATCTGCAATCATCATACCTAGAACATGATCCTTGATGACAGAACCAAATTCAGTGTCTTGGTAATGAGTAAAAAAAAAAAAAAAAAAAGAAAGAAAAAAGATGCTGTTACCTCTATGCAGACAGCCAGGTAATTGTAGACAGTCAGCGGGATTTTGGTCTGCTCCCCACGGATGACATGATAGGGCAGGGTGAAATCGATGAAGAAAGGTTTAAATGTCTTCAGTTCTGTTTGTTTGGCAAGTCCCAGCCCTTTCTTCTCAGACAGGCCCACAGCCTCTGTTATCCATGTAGTGATTGAGTCAGGCACTTCCACATGCAGCTGTGCTTCTCCTGATACATCACTGCCAAAAAGAATAAAGGAATAACTTGGGCTGTCCAGCTCAATGAGATACATTTGAACACGGCTCAAGCTCACAGAGCTAAACACTTTGGGGAATTCCCTCCCAATCCAAGCTCATAATATAGTATAATATATGACTCAGGAGTGTCAGGGCTTTCAGCTACGCTTTGTACACCAGGAGATCAAAGGCTGCAAAGCTGGATTCTCCTCTTGCTAGAGGTCAGCTCTTTTGGGACCTCTGCTGTAACCATGAGCTGTATGTGCATGGAGCAGGTGAGCAGTTACTCGCTAATATGCAGTACAGTTGGTAACATGGCATCTAATTTCTAAATCCTTCCTGGATTAAAAGCTTTACAGGCATTTGCTCCCTGGCAATAGAATCACTTTCCTTAGAGGCCAAGGTCTGTATTAAGAAAGAAAGAGAAGGAGTAAATTGGTTTATCCAACAAATAGTGAAATAAAAGTAGTCTTTGTTGGAACCTGTTATATTTGCTATGTACAGTACCACATCGGGAACTGTGTCCGAGTATATCACAGTGCGTCTGTCCCAGTATTCTGCCATCTAACATTCTTCATGCTTTGTTAAAATCAGGATTCAATATCATCCTGCAGCATTCACTCCCTTTCTCCCACAAAGGAGCTTTGGCCATGACTGAAAGGACGGACAGACAGTTTCTTCTAAAGCAAGAACAAAAGCTATTTCATGGCTCAGTTAGCAGGATGATTGGTGCCATTACAAGTACACACCGAAGGAGGCTCTCTCTAGAGTTCTTATTTCCTTCCCAGAGCCTGATGCACATGCTGCTAGTTCTAGCACCTTTTGAGAAGAACCTACATCTCAGCTGGCATGTTACTAGGAGAAAGAGTGAGAGAGACCCCAGAATAAGCACAGGTGGCCTCCTCCGCATATCATGCTGCCTTCTCACAACATGATACCTGCTGATTCACTGGGGATATCCCAGAAGAGACTTAAGTACAAAGAGTTAAACACTCTCCTATTCTGCATGGGCTAGCCAAGTTTTAAAACTGATGAAGCATGTATTTTAATATGTTCCTTATAAACAGCTTTTAAGTAATTTGTTATGATGCTGTGTTAACACCACAGTTAGGAAATGAGGCAGAGTATTGTGTATTGGTTTGTATGACTCCAAGTATTAAAAGTTAAATTGGGCTTTGCATTAACTTGGGTGTTTAAAATTACCTTTATTTCAAAAGAAAGAAACATTTCATTTCAGAAAAGAACCAGCAATTAATGGGATTGGGAAGTGCCTGGAACTGGATTAGCTAATGCGTGTTACACAAGTGACCAAAGCTAGAAACAGATTTCAGGTTACTTTTCTATTTGTTGCAGTCATGCAATTGCCATTGAAGAAAGAGAGAGAGAAAAACAAAGGTCCAGTAAAAGCCCTAAATCAGAAGAGTTCTTTGAGTTCTTAAGCAGACACTTAAACAAGTTGCATTGACCACGCAGGTCTTAAAAAGCAGCCAAATCCAGAAAGATATTGTAAAATGGAATGAGAGATTATCTCTTGATTGAAGCTGCTATCTGATTGGATAGTTAAGTTCTTTAATATAGTAATATTTGTGTAAATATTTATTTCTATCCATTAGTTATCAGAAATATTTAACTGGTAACCTAACTGATGGTGCCAGTAAAATACTGGCCTGTTAACTGAGTTAAATAATATGATCATATTTGCCAGATTTCACAATAGAATTAGGTACCCAAAGAAACAAGAACAACGCTGAGCTGAACAATCAATTAAAAATTGCAAATGTGTGAAGTGAAGGAAGCTTCACCTGCTGCCAGATCCCCTCAGCATTTTGCAGACATGGAGCCTCTATGGAAATCCCAACAGGGAAACATTAACACAAAACAAATGGATCAAGAAAACCTAGACTCAGTGTGTCCTTGGTAATCCGGTGGGCTATGGTCAGCCAGTCTCTAGTGCCCTGTCCTGTGAAGACAGCTCTCCAGATCAAGTTACACAGAATAGCACAGGGACCTTCCTATTATTCAGAGCCTGGGAAATTCACTTGGCTCAGCAGCTCCATATTATTTTAACCTCTTTCAAGCACATTATTTTCTTAACATCTAATAAAAAGTTTGCAACCATAATAAGAGCTGGAAAGTTGGTACCTGCAACATAAACCATAGCCCTGGAGAATCAGCGGAAGTGCATCCCAGCTTCAGAGCTGGCAACATTCCAGTCTCTTTAACCAGACAATTTGTTGCAGCTGATGTTCTTTCCACTGGGATTTCAGCCCATAACCAGCATTAACATATTATTTTCACACATGAGGGCACTTACTCTTCTGGGCGAGGGGCCAAGGTATACACATATTTCCAGCCATTAGACACTTCAACTAGGCTCTAGGAATTTTTAGAATCGGTTTGGGAAGTCGACGTTAGACATTGTTTCTTTTTTAAGAAGTGTATATTTTAATTATAAATGATAGAAGAAAAAATTCTTAATATTCAAGGGAGTGGAAATCAGACAATGTTAGACTCGGTCATTTATAGTGAAATGAGGGGGAGAAAATGCAATCTGCATCTTTTTATTCCACAGTCTCCCACTTATAATTAACTGGGCTTCAGCAGGCTGGGGCAAACAGGCACTTCTGGAATTCTTTGTGTATTTTTACAAAGCATATTTCATGCTCAATTGAACAGATTTGAATACACTTGCTGCAAATTCCTGTCAAATTTAATTTATAAACATTTACTGGGAGTGAAGTTTACTTGCAAACTTGGAGAAGCCCTTGAAAATCTGCCTCACATTTCCTATCCCAAGCTTTGCTGCCTCTGGGAGGGATTAGTCATCTATTTATTAATTTTTGTGGCACTGGTTGTGCCAGAAACAGGCTGTAATTTACTGGGCAATGAGTTTAGATTATTTTGGGGATACCCCTACACAAAATGGAAAGTGAAAGGAGGGGTTTTGTGCAGTGTTAGGTTGACATGCCAAATCAATGTCGAGCGCTCACTAGTGCTTAGCAGTATTGAGCAACGACTTTAGAGACATAGCTGTCCAGGCGATATCTCAACACATCACACACAGAAAGCAGCAAAAATTAAAAAAACATCAATTTGGGCTTCTTGTCACAGTAATCCATGGGAGCCTTGAAAAATGACCTTCTGTGACCCTGCACATCCCGGTGAATGGGCAGAGGAATTTTCTTGAATTAGGCTTCATAGTCAATACTTATTTCCTCCTTAGAGATGCTCAGTGCTGCCCACATTTTGAAGGATGTCTCACACTACTCCAGCATCCTGATAGGATGGACCACATCCTAGTAGAGAGCTTGTCTCGTGGAAACCTCTCACCCCATTAACAATAACGCAAACCATCTCTCCTCGCATTCACATTTGCATAACATTCCCGTGGCAACTGCAGCAATTGTTCACATGAGGAATTAATACTAGGGGAGTACTCAATGTGTTTTTAGCTTTATTTTAACACAGGTTAATAAATTGAAACAAAGACCTACTACCATGTGATCCAGTAGCTCTCTGCAGATCACCAGCACAGTGTTCTGCAGGCCACCAGTGGCTCACAGACAACATTTTGACAAGTGCAGCACAACTTTATAGTGAACAACCTACGTGCATGATCCACAGAGATGTTATTAGCCAACAAATAGTGTCATGTGTTTAACTAGTAGATTTCAATAGTGATTAAATCCCAGGTGTATCTGCAAGTCAGTCTGGCCACTGGCACTGAGTGAGCAAAAGCTAGAAGCTAGTAAGGTACATGGCAGCCCGTGGTTGCTGTTCCCTCTCTGCAGTTAGAATCCTCTGTTTATGACACCATGGTGAGTTGCTATGCGGAAGACATTGCTGTCGCAGACAGTTATGACCGCAAGTGTGGGAATAAGCTTCAAGAATAGATTTTTTTTTTAAATGGAGATATCCTATCTCCTAGAACTGGAAGGGACCATGAAAGGTCATCGAGTCCAGCCCCCTGCCTTCACTAGCAGGACCAAGTACTGATTTTTGCCCCAGATCCCTAAGTGGTCCCCTCAAGGACTGAACTCACAACCCTGGGTTTAGCAAGCCAATGCTCAAACCACTGAGCTATCCCTCTAATCTGGGGAATAGATTCTGATGAAAGTACTGGTAAAAGTCAGAGGATATGGTTGCAGCACTTAGTTGGTTTTAAAGGGTTATGTGAGGCAGAGACTGTCATGTAGGGACATTATTCTCCAGGTGAACTAAAATCTTCACAGGATTCTGCACAAACCACTGGATACCAGCAGAAAAGTTCCCCATAGATACCTGACATTGAGGCAGTGCCAAATCCATGTTTCAGGGAAGAATGTTCTTTTTTTCTTCTCTGCTCTAAGACAAGAAATAAATCCTCAGCAATAAACTATTTTAATGAGACAGAGGGTTACAAGAAAAGAATAAATAAATTAATGATATCACTTGAATACAGCTCATAGCTTGACCCAGGAGCATGGTAATCACCACAATTAGACAAACCAAGGGTCCACTAGTAGGATATTATTTAAAATAATAAGTAATAATAAATAATACTTCTCTCTTTATACAGCACTTTTCATCAGTAGATCTCAAAGTGCTTCACAATCTGTAATGTATTTATCCCCACAATTCCCCTGTGAATCCCCATTTCACAGATGGGAAGTGAGGAACAGAGAGGATAAATGATATACCCAAGGCTACACATGAAGTCTGTGGAGAAGCAGGGAATTGAATCTGGGTCTTCCATATATATTATATATAGGTACATTGTTATATTTGGAAATACATATAGATATTTATGTGTACACACACACACACATTTATTTCTTTTCAAATATAACAATGTACCTATCAAAACATTCTGGGTATAAGAATAAAATACATAAAACCATTAGCTCAGAATAAATTGTGAGTTCTTTCGTACAATTACCCCAATCCCCAGGCAAAGAGGCTGAAAGAAGACAAATAACATGTATCTTTTAATGTCAACGATCATCCTCTTTTTCTTAGGTTATGGAAAGGGGGCAGACAGGCTTCCCCGAACTGGCCTATTTTGTAGTAGTTACTATTTTATATTCCACTCCCATATCTCCTCTAGCCGTTCCCTTGCCACATAGACTAGTCCTTGTCTCTGCATCCTCGCACTGTACAGTCCCCTTCTTTCTTCCTTCCCCTGATGCCTCTAACTGCTTCCATTATCATCCTCTGGATGTTTTCTGAGTCTCCTGAAGCTATTTTGATATGAGGGGGATCAGCACTTAGTGCAACATCCAAGAGGACATACTGTCAATTTACAGCATTATAATACTTTCCATATTACTCCCTCATCCCTTCTTCATACAGTCTGGCATCTCGCTTGCTTTAACTACCCACTGCATACCGAGCTGTTATCTGTCCTCACTGTCCAGAATGATGTTGAGTTGTCTTTCCTAAGAAGCGACAATTAATGCAGAGCCAGTCAGTGTGTGCAAGGAGTTTAACAGGTCTTTCCAAGGTGCATTACATTGTACGGGTCTATGCTGAAGTCCATCTACCACTATGTTGTCCAGTTACCTAGTTCTGTTAGTTCTTTCTGGACACTCTCACAATTTTCTCTCCCTTTGACTAACCTGAGGAGTTTCCTGATAAAACAGAGCTGTGAGAAATACTGTACTCAGTGTGAATTACAAACACACACAAAACCTTATACAATGTTACCTGGGTACAATCTTAGAATGCATGGTAGCTACCAGTGTCCCAGTGTGAGGCTGAAAGGCTGGCACGGCCTCATCTGTATACATGCCTCCATTCTGTCTGTGGTTTAGACTGACTAAATCAGTCATCACAACCAAACCAGTTTCCTAGACAACAACAAAAAACAACAACCCAACAATAAAAAAACATTCAGCATGCACAACGGTGAACTTTCCCAAATGGCATCAGCTTGTCCAAAGTATTTATAGAGGAAAACTAATTTGAATTTTTTTTTAATGTTTATGGAAAATAAAAATGGCTCGCAACTTTTTTGGGAGGAGGGAGGGGATGGACATGGAGGGAAGCAGACTCCCCAGAGAGTTCTGGGAATGTTTGGAAAATGCATTTCACAAATATCTAACAGAAGGAGTTGTATGTATAATTTTCAAGTAACTGTAGGTGAAAAATTAAACATGGCTAGGTTTTATATATATATACATACACATATTAGGAGATATACATACATCTATAGTTCCTTTCTGCTCTAGAAGGTTTAATCACTGGTCATAGCAGGAGTTTAAAAACTCCCGAATTGTTCTGTCTCTACCCCACCCCTTTAGTTAACAGGAGTCGGAGACTCTCATCCCAGCTATCACAAACCCAGTTCCAATAGGGACACCAGGCAGAATAGAAGCTGCCCACATAGTTTTACAATAAAAAACATAAAGGAGATGAGAAAATTGTCTTTCAGCTCTACTTACTTTTGTGCATTTATTTTTAAGATAACCAGCATGTGACCCTGCGGCTGTGACCTTGAGATACATCTGCTCCTGTGTCCAGGCACCAAAGGGAACACATGCTTTGTTCTCTTTTAGATCTGATTATTATTTAAAATAATTTATATAGCTCCATAAGCATACACAGCAATTTACAAGCACGTACATGGGCCCTACCCCAAGACCATACACCCTGGAGAGGAAAAAGGAGAGGAAGACAAGAAAGAACAGTTCAGGGAAAGAAAAACAAGAGTGGATTCCTCCAGAAGCAGGTGTAAAGAAAGGATTAGAAATGAGTTGGTGAGTAAGAAAGGGAAAACGTGTTGGTGGATAGGGCAGGAGACTGTTGAGGGTAAGGATAGCACAACAAAAGACATTAAACCAAGGATGTGCAAAGGAGACAAAAGGAGCAGGAAGCCAAGAGAGTTAGGATGACCACAGGGAGCAAGGAGCAGGATTTGGAGGAGGGAGGTCAGGAGCGCCGCCAGCTTTTCTGCCGCCCTAGGCGGTGGAAGGTCCTGCCCCGAAATGCCGTCCCCCACAGAGGCGGGCGAAGGTCCCGCCGCCGAAATACCGCCGCGGTTGCCGCCCCCCAAATTGTAGCACCCTAGGCGACCGCCTAGGTCGCCTAATGGGTTGCGCTGGCCCTGAGGCAGCTACATAGATGCTGAAAACTAGGGGTGTTGGTTTGAAGTAATTTCCATCATATACAGGGTTTACAGTTTGGTTCAATGGCTTTCAGCACCCCCACTATACACATTGTTCCAGCAGCCCTGGAGGTAAAGGAATGAGAGCAGAGATATAGGCAAGGATGAGACTATGTGCAGCCATAATAGGGACGGCAGAAATGGGAACCCATGAGGCTGATAGTGGAGCCCCTTACAAAATTTAGATTATCTCTGTGAATGGTTTACACCAAGACCTGACTCCCCTGTCTGGAGACGGGTAGGATTTATTATAATTTAATTTCTCTCTTCTTGTTCTTTAGTGAGCAGAGTAGCACAGTCAGGCATGTTTTTATGAACAGGATCACATCTCATTATGTCAAGGGGCATGTACATTTCCCACCAGAATTAATGTAGGGAATCATTATGCCATCACTCTAAGTCAGCAGGAGAACAGGCCCCAATAGACCTCATACTGATTAGTGCTTATCGTGAGCAAGCTTATCTTAAAAGACTTAGTTAGAAGATACCCATAGGTCTGCACCTTCATTCCTTTTCTAATTCAAACATTAGCAAACTTCAGGAAATTTTTTCCTAAAAAGACTCTCCTTTACAGAGCAGGAAGTTCTGCTAATTGTTACCGCCGCTCTCTCTCTAAGCATCTATATACATAGCACTCATTGCTATACTCTCTGTGGGTCAGATTTAAAAAAAGATCAGCACTCAACAGGTCCCATTATGACACTTGTGGCCCAGACCTAATGTACTGAGCTCTTTTGAAAGTCTGGCCTAAGATGCCAAACAGTCTTATGCAAATGGAGGTGGTTGTTCTTTAACAATGTGAACGTATCACACAGACAGCTGACAGAGAAGTCAGAGCAAGAGCACAGATGGATGCTTCTTACTGTAAATGCAAACCGGGCATCTTTGGTGATATCCCAGTGCCAGGGAAAGACAGAGGAGCGGCGGCGTCTGCGTGAGGACATGCCTGGCCACCAGAAATGCCCTTCTTCCTTGGGAGCCCCAAAGGCATCAGAAACATCATACTCTGCCAGCTCCTGGAAAACCTGAACAGAGAGGAGAGAAGTTGCCATCACATCCCTAAGTACACTGTGCTTCACTGCAGCTCCCTGTTCATTGAGTGGACAGGTGGGAGTGCCAGGAAAGAACGAGACAGAGCCTTGAGCTCTATCTCACCTGGGTGGACGTCAGCTGAAAACCTGTCTTGAGAAGGTAGACGCTCTTATCCACCGTGGCAATGCAGACACAGCTTCCCTTCGCGGCTTTAATCTTGAGGTTCACAACATCACCAGGCCTTGTCTCATTTGCTGAAAGTGCCACTGAAACCTAGGTATTTAAATAAAACCCTCATTATCTCACACAATGTTCAGATGACAAAACTACAAAGAGTAACAAGAGAGGCCATCCTCTCCGCTCCACTGGCAGTGCTGCTGATACCTGGTTTTCAAAGGAGGACTTGACAGTGAATTGCAGACTGTCTGTGACCCCTTCTCCATTCTCCCTGACGTAATACACCAAGAGACGGCCCAGAGGAGCCATGCTGTGAGCCACCATGAAATGGAGGAAGGTCATGCAGACTTCAACCTCCGTTGCAGGGGGGTTGGTAGGTGCTAAATGACAAATTGTACAAAGCACATAGTTATTTGTCAAAGGCAGTGTCCCCCACCCACGAGTACTACCAGACCTGGTGTCCTCCCTTGTAGCCCCCGCATCTGCTACCAGGTCCAGCATCTGTCCATGTCTCATCTCAACATACTACCAGGCTCAGTGTTTTTCTCCCCAACCAAGTGCTACCAAGCCCAGCATTCATCTGTGCCCCCTCCCACATCCACAACATCTCTCTGTGCCTCCTGCCCCATAAGAACGGCCATACTGAGTCCGACCAATGGTCCATCTAGCCCAGTATCCTGTCTTTTGACAGTGGTCTAGCCCAGTATCCTGTCTTCCGACAGTGGTCAATGCCAGATGCTTCTGAAGGAATGAACAGAACAGGGTGATTATTGAGTGATCCATCCCCTGCTGTCCACTCCCAGCTTCTGGCAGTTACAGGCTAAGGACACTGAGAGCATGGGGTTGCATCCCTGAGCATCTTGGCTTATAGCCACTGACAAACTTATCTTCCATTAACTTATCTAATTCTTTTTTTAACCTAATTATACTTTTGGTCTTCACAACATCCCCTGGTAACGAGTTCCACAGGTTGCCTGTGCATTGTGTGAAGAAATATTTCCTTATGTTTGTTTTAAACTTGCTGCCTATTAATTTCATTGGGTGACCCCTGGTTCTTGTGTTACGTGAGCTGGTAAATAACACTTCCTTATCCACTTTTTCCACACCATTCATGATTTTATAGACCTCTATCATATTCCCTGTTAGTCATTTCTTTTCCAAGCCGAAAAGTCCCAGTCTTTTTAGTCTCTCCTCATATGGAAGCTGTTTCATACCCCTAAATAATTTTTGTTGCCCTTCTCTTTACCTTTTCCAATTCTAATATATCTTTTTTGAGATACGGTGATCAGAAATGCATGCAGTATTCAAGGTGGGGGCATACCATGGATTTATATAGTGGAATTATGATATTTTCTGTCTTATTAACTATCCCCTTCCTAATGGTTTCTAACATGGTTAGCTTTTTTGACTGCTGCTGCACATTAAGCAGATGTTTTCAGAGAAGTATCCATAACTCCAAGATCTCTTTCTTGAGTAATACCAGGTAATTTAGTCCCCATCACTTTGTATGTATCGTTGGGTCTATATTTTCCAATGTGCATTATTCTGCATTTATTAAGACTGAATTTCATCTGCCATTTTGATGCCCAGTCACCCAGTTTTGTGAAATCCCTCTGAATTCTTTGCAGCCTGCTTTGGACTTAACTATCTTGAGTAATTTTGTATCCTCTGCAAATTTTGACACCTCACTGTTTACCCCTTTTTCCAGATAATTTATGAATATGTTGAACAGCACTGGTCCCAGTACAGACCCCTGGCGGACACCACTATTTACCTCTCTCCATTCTGAAAACCCCTCAGTGTTACACTTCCCCCATCCTGCCCTGAGCATTACCAAGCCCAGCATCTCTTTCCCCTCACGTACTACCAGTGCCAGCATCCTTTTCCCTCCACACCTCCATATCTCCAATTGCTACTAGGCCCAGCATCCCTGGTCATTTTCTCCCCCAGCACTACCAGGCCTGGTCTCCTTCCTCCCATCCGAGCGCTACCAGGCCTAGCAGTCCTATCCCTACCACCCCAGCCCTGCCAGGCACAGCATATCCCATGCCCTAAGCAATATGAGGGTAAGAGCAGATTTACCATTTATAGTAAATGAACTTTATATGTCAAAGTGTGCATAAAATTTAACGTGCACCCTTCCACACATTCATTCTGTACCCTTTAGCATGAGCAAGGAACAGCTACGGGGCTTAACAATAAGCAGGTTTGTCTTCACTAAGAGGGAAGCCCTCATTCTAGATAAGGGGGAGGATTAGCACTTTTGTTGCTAGGTTAAGATTTTAGCTACTGACCTGTTCCTGGGAAATGAGTGACATGGATGTTCTTATCAAAGGGGAACGTGGCTCTTTTGCTCCTTTGCTGTGTGATGTTACCAGGCTGCAGCCCTGAAAGGACAATATTACCTCGCGATGCAACTTCGTAATGTAGAGTGAAATTACATGGACACGTGGACTTCACTGCGATCTGGGCCTCCTCTCCCACCTGAGCAAAAAGACATATCAGCCAGAGGTCAGATTTGTTATAATGAACACTGCAGACCCTTCTTATTATCTGTAAAGCACGGAACTGCAGTTGGGGATGAGCATCACACACAAGACATGGCTCCTACCCCAAGGAGCTCACAGGCTGAAGAGACTGTTACATTCACACTGAACAGTCTGGTGTATTCCCCCCATGACAAAGGAGCACCTGTGGGCAGCACTTTGGTCCCTGGGAGTCTAACAGGAGGATGAGGTGCAGGAGCTATATGGATTAGTGTAAGGAATAAAGGAATCTCTGGAATCCTGAGGGATAAGGACTTTGGCACAGAGCAGCTGTCAGAATGGGTTGAATTTTAGACACCCCTTTACAAGGTTCAGATCTCACAGTAAAGGGGCAGGGAGGAGGTGTAATATGGGCTCTGCTGTTTAATTGAGATTACACATGGTGATTACTGTAACGTGCAGATGCTAATTTAAACACAACAGGCCTATCCTGAAATAAATCAGGAAAATCTGAACTGGGAAGAAAGTTAATTTATGATGTTGACTCTATGAGCCACATCAAACAGACAGACATGAGGAGTGCTTCCCTTTCCCAGGCAGATACATCTAGTATCTGCAAGAGGTTTCAAAGCAGTGCACTTGTTTCCTGCACTGTCTCTGCACTTCCAGTAGGTGGAAAAGAGCAAGCTGTACCCTACCCAGGACTACTGTCCTGACAGGAATTCCCATGAGGGAGGGAGTTCTTTGAGGGTTGGCTGTCACTACTGCCATTCCCCACAGGACAGGTCAGTCTTAGGCAGCATCTTTTCAAGGCCTGGGAGTCACTGACTTGTCACTGGCTGACGGTGCCTTCTGTGGGGCAGAGGAGCACTTCATCAGCAATACAAGCTTCTTCCTTTTGGGATTTGGGAACTAATCCGTGTTATCGCGAGGCCCTATTTCCCCACACACAGAACCGTCTGCAGCTCCCAGCCATCCTCACCCATTTAAGGTACAAAATCATGTTCCATTAATGCTGAAAATGGAGTAACAAACCTGAATCCCAATGAAATATTTTGAGAAGCCTCTCTCTTAAATGCTAATAGTCCCACCTCCCTACTGCATGCACAGGGTGCAAACCAAAACAGTGGCACAGGGAAGTGAAAAGCCACCAAATGGTTAAATGCAGTGAAAATGCAGAAGGGTCCAGAGAGAAGAGCCTTATGATGTTAAATATTTGAGGCATTTAGAGTTTCTGAGAGCAAAATGATGAAACTGTTCATGAAAAAAATATGTAGTTAATTGGAACACCCAGTAAGAACTGGCAGAGCTGAAGAAATGGTTCCCACATCAGCTGGTCACACAATTCCCTGCTTTCCCACAGCAGAATTAGTTCTAATCAGGTTATAATAAGAACAATGTGTTCAGATTAGTAGTGCGTAATCCCCTTTCCATACCTCAGAAATCTTGTAAAAGATTAATTAGCCATTAAACTGCCATGAAGTGCAACCATAAAGCTCCCTTATTTGACGACATTGACTCTGAAACTCAGCCTACTAAGCCTGCTGATAATATAGTAGTAGGTCAGATATATGGACCACCAGATCCCAAAGTACTTTACAAAGCATATATACAAACCCATCACTGACGTGCAGCCTCTTCTGGGGGTGGAGAGCAGCACAACAAAAAAGGTGAGAAATTCTGGCTATGGACAAATCTACTCTTAGTATACATATCATGAAAACTTTTACACACAGAAGGGAAGCTCAGTTTTTAGGGTCTCCCCCCAAAAGTCACCACCCTCTCTAATAGAAAACTACAAGATGCTCAATTTATTTACCTTTGGGAGGTAAAGGACTGAATTGATACTGCTGGGATTCAGACTCTTAATTCCAAGGAGACTAGACAGTTCCAACCTGAGAATTAGATGATTAATTCATCCCACTCTGGCTTCACTTCAAATCAATTGGCATTTGTTGATCTGAACCAAAATCTTAATATCATTGTCATTTTTACTATCCAATTCATACAGACTTTAGAGTGTGGGGAGCTAGTTTGTGATCTGAGCTCTGGAGTGCAGTGGGTCTCCACTGGGGATCAAAACTCTCTTCACCCACCCCTATACTTTAGGAAACATGGTACATTCTCAGGGGCAGGTAAGGCAGGGCAGCACCAAGTAGTGAAGTAGGTCATGGCTAAAGACGGGTCAGTGTCTAAAGTGAAGCCTCTTAAGGTCTGCTGTGGATACAATAATATGCTATGGCCCCCAGATATATCTGGAAATACTTCATTAGGACAACAAGTATGAATGAGCCAAGAAATGCAGACGTTATCATAATGTAACATGAAGCTGTCCTACCTGGAAAGGCTTGTCTGGTGCTTGGAGCTGGATATGGCACTTGCTAGGTGAGTACCAGCTGCTGATAGACAAGTAGTTTGGCAGATATTGGTCCCCTGCAGGTTTCCCATCAATTGCTGTCACTTTGGTCTTAAGAAAAAATGCATCTGAATGTTATTCACACATAGAAAGCTGGGCTCCTGTCCCTCCCCATCATGCAGTCCTCACCACCACTCCCATTCCAGACACTGACCCCTCCCACTTTCTCTTTTGTTATCTTTAAAGTACTGTGATAATACACTCACTTTCTACTGAGATGTTTGAAGCTTACTCTTAATGCCATGCTGTATTTGATCTACTTAGAGCAGACAACTCTATCCTGTTATTATCATTATCATCAGTTCTATCGGCAATATGGGGTTGGATAAATATTCACTACGGTTCAAAGGTGAAAGTTTAAGTCTGAGCTAAGAAGTTTCCCAGTGTCACTACAGAGACAAGGTGGGTGAGGTAATATCTTTTATTGTTGGTGAAAGAGACAAGCTTTCAAGCTCACACAGAGCTCTTCTTCAGGTCACTGACTGATTTCCCATTTTTAGCACCAATTCACAAAGTGCACGTTTGACAAGATTAGCTCTATTAAAGCCCATTAATCCTATAAAGAGCTTTTACCCACCTCCAGCCAGACATACTGGGCAGCTGTAGGAATAGAGGGGATTTCAAACTCCACCAAGCCACTTCTGGATATCAGTTCACTTGTGTAAACGTTATCCTTTGGAGTTAACTCAGCTTTGATTCGAATTGTGACCCCGTCAGCAGGGCTCCCATCAGGGTAAGTGACTTCTACCTAAACAGTCATTTAATTAATAAAACAAGCCATTTCATGTTATTAGCAATTCCATATAGTTATAAAACTCAGCACCAGATAAAAGGAACATCTCAGCACATGGTGTATAACACATTAGGATAAATTGCCTATATAGCCGTTTTATCAACCACCCTGAGTGTCCCCATATCCCCTACCTTACCTTCCCTTTGTAGGGTAGGCCAGGTTTGAACTGCTTCCTAGTATCCTTAGTGTACTTGATGTCAATCAGCTGTTTCTGAACAGGCGTTGAGTCATCAAACGTGACCTGCTTGCTCCCATCAGAGCTGGTCACAGTGGCCCAAATATTGACCGTGCCTCGGAAATGCTCTGGGACATCAGCTGGCATCATGTCTCTCACACACACATCGAAAACAGCAGAGCCATCGATCTACCAGCCAGGCCGGGGAAGGAAAACATTACTCAGCATGTGCAGTTAAAAAAGTGTTTCTGGTCAAATACAGAACATTGGGTTGCTTTTTTTGGGGGGCGATGGGGTATTTCTTTGTTTTATTTTAAAGGGCCTTGGGTATGGGGACACATTCCCTAAGGGAAAAAACAACCAGCAACATATTTTGTGTGTTCTTCATCCATAATCTGTGACAGCACTGCCCCAACCTCCATCACTCCCACACCTTCTCCCCATCAGTGTACTCTAAAACACCTAGCACTCTGTTAGCACTATCTCATTAAACACCCCTCCTCCAAATATTGACACAGTCAGATAACATGTGAAATACTCTAGTATTTTTAGTATGTAGAGCTCAGGTAACACATTTAGACCCTGATTCTGCATCACTGAATCAAAGGGAGCTTTGGTATTGACGTCAAAGGGTGCAGATCAGGCCTTTCTATTGCAGCTGATTTAATAATCCCCCTCACCTCTATGGTTTTGAGGACAGGGTGTCCCACTTCATGCCGGTAGTACCCCACTCCATTTATAGTCATGTTGACAGTTAACTTTCCTGTCACTGGTTTCCCAAACGTGTATCTGAAATAGAAGAAGCAAGATAATGAAAACCTCAGATTGGCTCCTCTCCATTTTCTTGATTAACCCCATGCTGGATCCACAACTCCTGCATACTTAGAACTCAGAAAATAAAAGCAACAAGAGGTTATTTCTAAATGCCAATTGTTAATATCTCCGTGAACGTTTTTACATTAGAAACTTCCAAACAGTTGATCTAAACTAAAACTAGACTGAAAACAGAAAGATCCTGTCTCCAGCTTCGCAGGCTTCTGTACACAGAGGCATCCAGACTAACAGAGACGATCTGACTTGAAAGTCAGATTAATCTCAGACTCCATCTGTTTTAGGGTATTTTTTTAAACTCAGCACAATCTTCTTCTAATTTCGATATTTTCTTTTTTCTGTTGAAAAAAAAGTCAGCATGTAGTCTCCTCCCCAATACAAACATTTCATGTTCATTCTGAGAAGAACAGACAGCTACTTTTAAAAGTTTCAGTGGAAACAATTCTTTTTCAAATTTAAATACCAGCATCTGCAATTCAGACATAGCAGTCTTATGCCAGCACAATGATGAGAACCAGAAAGTGAAACTGAGCAGTCTAGGAGCACTCTCCTAGACAGAGTGAAATGCAAAAAATAAACAAACCGTGGAAATGGTGGAAAGTGCATTCAATGTTATAATAATTTAAACATGAAATGATTTAAACAACAAAGATGAAGACTTTTTTTCCCTACCACGCAACATTTAACTTGAAAAGGTATCCCTTTAATAGGAAAGTTTATCTGTGCTTAGATGAACATTTTCTTTCTTTGAGCAATAAGGTCTACAGATTTGTTACAATGGGTACCTCAGCCTGCTTGTAGTTTGAGGGCAGAACTAGACCCGTCAGTCACTGGCAGCCTAACCGTTAGTCAGAAATTTGAAATAAAGTTTGGAATTTCCCTCAGAAAAGCTCTTCAGCTGGGAAGGATGGATAAGCCACCAGTGGCTGGGGAAGCAGATAAGACTGCAAGGAACTTCAGGAGGTGAGGCATTCCTGTGCTGGCAGTGACAGACTGGTCTGGTTTTGCCCCCAAACTGCAAGAAGGCTGAAGTACCCATTGTAATGGATCTGTGGACCTTAGCATGATGAAGAATTGCTATGGTGCTAAGCCAAACATTAGAGCAGCTTCCTCTTCCTCCAGAGACCTTATGAATGAAGGATTCACTCAACACACAGTACAGCATACAATCAGAGATGTGTATGCAATGGAGGAATTAGAAACTTTATTACGGAAGCCAGGAGACCACGGGTACCTGAGCATCACATTCAAATGTGCAGTGACAGGAAAATCATCTGACAATGCTCTGAAGTCATGCTGGAACATTTGGGGGATGAGACACATGCTCCCGCTGAGCTTAGATGATTACATTATCCCACAGCTACACTTAAACCTATAAAATATGGGACTGTATCTGTAACATATCCCCTACCTGGCATGGACAGTTCCCTTTTCACAAGTCGCAAGATCTCGGATATAGAGAGGTGGATCAATCAACAGCTCAAATTTTGGTAACACTAAAATGGAGCGAAAAAGAGAAGAGGTGTTTTACAAACATCTTAGAATCCAGGATGTACTAATAGCTATATATCTCTGACAAGATCCCTTCTTGTGGTTGGAGCACTGCAGGCAAGGTGAAGACGCACAGCCTTGAATAGAGAACGAAAGCAACATATCAATATCAGCTGATCCATCAAACCAGAATCCTACTAGCAGGGTGCTATTAAGTAACCATTCCCTAGAACGAGTTAGTGATCAGCTGCCCCACATCCATACATCATGTTCCCAAATAGAGGATCCGAGCTACGGAACTGAACCCAAAACTTCATTTAGGGGCTGGGTGGCAGGCACAGTGTTTCGCTTCTTGGAGCCAGGGGCAGAAGTACCTTGCATTACCTGCAGTACCTCCCACCGCCATTTCAGGAACAGGTCTGAAGATGAGCACAGTATAAATACCTCAGTGGACAGGGTCAGATATTGCACATGGGGACCTGGGGGGAACAATCCCCATTTCTCACCAGCCAGAGGGACTTTGAGATAGGGCAGGGGGCCTTAAGAGCAAAAATAAGAGAGGGGCGATGATTAGGAATTCTGAGTGTCCAAGATGGGTGAAGGAAGGAAAAAACTTAGTGACTGACTTAAAATAACTTTAACAGTTTTTCCAAAATAAAGTGAAGTCTTTGTTACCTATATACATGGATTGTGCCACGTGATGATGAATATAAACCCCTTTATATTATAAAAGATGATATCAACTAAGAGTTGGGTTAAGTTTCAAGGGTCCATTTCCTGCCACATGTTACATCTGACAGGAATTTTTTCTACTGGAATTTTTGATACATCATTTCTTGATTATTTCACTCAAATCAAAAATATTTCATAGTGTCAGTATTCTAAATATTTTTGGGATTATGATCAAAGTTGACTTGCAGGCAATAACTCACCATATTTCTGAACTTCAAAGGATTTGTTGTATGCATGCCCTTGCATTTCAGCAAAGATAAACCACTCGCCAAATACTGGCTGATCAGACAAAGGGAAACTCATATTTACAATACCTAGGAGAGAAGAAAAGACACTGTGAGCCCTCTCTGAATATCAGACAATCTCTGTAAAGGTTTATTTCAATAAAAAACCCCAAAAGGCAGAAATTAATGTTAGCTAGCAGAGGAAAATAAAGTTATGCTAAACTGTAACAGGCAGAAATTTACCACAACAAAATGGCTTCAGATTGCTCCATTCTATCATCCGAGACCCCCGAGGATCCTAAAAAATGGTTTAGGACAAGAGACATTATCACAAAAAAGGTAAATTTCACTAGTTCTTTTAACTGTCAGCCTGCAACAAACAATTTCACTTTCACACAAATAATTAGCATCAATCTTCTAAAAAACAATAATAATCCATTGCTTGGGATATTTTGTGTCAGTACTAAAGCCAGTCAGTCACACCATGGGGTCAGCTCTTCCATTTCTTGTCAAATAAATAAATTAGTTAAAAGAGGATGGTCAAAGAAAGGGTCCCTCATTCCCCTCAAAACAAAGAAAAAAGGGAGAGAGGTATATGAGTAATCTAGCAAGATCTCTCCATCTCCATGCATTTCAAATGCGTCCATTACCATAAGTCTGGGTGCAAAGATAATCATATTACCCCAGCCAGGTGCAGCATAGGAATGTAACTGAACAAGGAAAATGAGAGAGATGGGTAAGGTTGTTATATTCATAAACCCCAGTGGATGCAACCAATTTGTTCAGTTTTCCCTTGAGGAGGCATTTATGGAAAAACATTTCTGAACTCCAAGCAGAGATGGTGATGATAGATTTGGCAGAGCATGAACTTGTGACCTGCTCCCTTCAGAGAGGCCTCAGTGACCCTGTGTAATGATGCCACTTGCTAAATGGTGGATACTCACGACTATGTAGGCTTCAATCTGAAAGAAACAAAGAATAAAAACACCCATGAGACAAAGCCATATTTTTCTATCTCGTGAGAAGATGTGAGTCTGGCATAAGCAGGGTATGCCACAGAGCTTCTGGCCCCTGCATGTTGGTGTAGAAGGGACACGTAATATCCACTCATGTGAAAGAGCAGTTTGGTCAAACAACCATTTCACTCAAACATCTGACTTGAAAACTGGCCCTTCAGACCTCTGGTTAAGTGACTGATCCTGGCCTCTGGGTGCTCCCGTAATATCAGTGTCAAAGTGCTATTCCCTCAAACACTCCTCCTCCACAGCTGCTTTGGCCTAATTATGTTTTATTTCACTATAGTATTACACCTACACAAAGCAATTATAGATTATCACTTACTCCTACCCTTTGGCTACAATGTGGCCAAATTCAGAAACTAAACTTAAAACTACAACATCCTAGCAAACACATTAATTATAACACCCCATAGTAGGAGATACCAGAGCAATTGAAGATGAAGGGAACAGCCACTCACTACATTGCTGTGTAACTCCATGTATGTATGTGATAAACAAGAAATGCTGAACACTTCAGACATTTTACAATGGGAAGGAAAGCTATTCACTTACCTTCTCATTGATCGGTCGCAGGTCAGAAGTGACCATAAACAGGTTTATCAGCACTATAAAGGGAGAAAAGGGAAAATTCATTAATCATCAGAGCTGGTACTCAACAAGAGTTGTGGTCTCAGGGATTATTCTTAAAAGGAGTTCTGGTCTTAAAGTATTAAAGTTTTTGCATGCAAAAGTGGAGACTGTGAGGTTCTCAGAGGCTACTTTACCTTTCTGCTTGGGTTTATAGACAGGCTTGTCAGTCTGGATGAACACCGATGACCCTTTGCTATCTATGGTTACTGTGGTATAGTTATGAAAGATGTAACCTTCCTCCGTTAGGTGCCGGTTTCCCCAGACTTTTAAATGTGCTTGTCCACGAAGCCCTGAAGGCACCTAGAAAACAGACCACGAGGTGGGGAAGAAACAGGACTTGAAAGAGTCTTTGTGCTTACAGGGGAGAACATAGAATCATAGAATTGGAAGGTGCCTTGAGAGGTCATAATATAATAATAATCATATATGGAGATATGCCTATCTCATAGAGCTAGAAGGGACCTTGAGTCCAGTCCCCTGCCTTCACTAGCAGGACCAAGTACTGTCCCTGACAGTTAGTGGTTTTTGTTTGTTTGTTTTCCCCAGATCCTTAAATGGCCCCCTCAAGGATTGAGCTCACCACCCTGGGTTTAGGAGGCCAATACTCAAACCACTGAGCTATCCCTCCCCCCAAGTCCAGTCCAGTCCAGTCCTCCAGTCCAGTCCCCTGCACTCAAGGCAGGACTAAGTATTATCATGGTTTATTCATGTCAAAGCCTCAGCAGCAAAACTGATACAAACAAATTACCACCCCATCTAAAGATGAAGGGAAGAGACACCCACTAAATCTGTGTGTAACTTTGTGTGTGTATATGCGCGCGTGGTCAGTAGAAAATGCAAAACACAGACATTTTAGAGTTATAAGGCAAGCTTTAAGAGAGGTATAGTTATGTCAGTATCACAACATGAAGCCCTCTCTCCTTTCCTCCATCACCCAAAGCAAAGCAGTATCTGACCTGCCTATGCATCTTCTGCTGACCTGAACTCCCCGAATTCTAGCTAATCAGGTTCAAGAACTAAGCAGTGAAATCTTCCAACAGTTTAAGACAGTGGTCTCAAACTTTTGTACTGGTGACCCCTTTCACATAGCAAGTCTCTGAGTGCAACCCCCCTTATAAATTAAAAACACTTTTTTATATATTTAACATCATTATAAATGCTGGAGGCAAAGCAGGGCTTGGGGTGGAGGCTGACAGCTCGCGACCCCCCATGTAATAACCTTGCAACCCCCTGAGGGGTCCCGACTCCCAGTTTGAGAACCCCTGGTTTAAGATCTTTACCCTGTTCTTAAAATTAGGTTTAAATTGATGTTAAAAAAAAAAGCCCATCATAATGGTGTGCAACTTCCAGGAGCAGGGTAAAGGGAAAGAGGTGACCCAATAGAGCAGGTACACACAAGTAAGGTCATATGTGCACTAGAGACCATCTCTGCAGACATTTGAAGAGCACATCCTTTCCTTATCATACAGGGCCAGATTCTCTGGTTGGTGTTAACACATCTTGGGACCCAGCAGTGATCAGAAAGGAAGAACACTTCTTATGTTCTTAATAGGAGAACTGAACAGAGTGAGTACAATGGGACAATTTTCTTATTTTACTTTTTCAAGTGACTCATAACACCACCGTGACCTTGCCTGGTTCTATGCTACATGTCAACAATGTGATGTAGTTGAAAGAAAGGCTAATATCCTTCTGGGGTGTATTTAAATATATATATATATATATATTAAGGCAATGATATTATAAAATGTTAACATACTACATCGTACATTAACATTACTTATTACATTCTGGAGTGTATTAACAGGAATGTCTTGTGCAAGATTCAGGAGGTAATTGTCCCACTTTACTCAACACTGGTGAGGCCTCAGCTGGAGTATCATGTCCAATTCTGGGCACCACACTTTATGAAAGAGGTGGATAAATTGGAGACAGACCAGAGGAGAACATCAAAAATGATAAAAATGTTTAGAATACCTGACCTATGAGAAAAGGCTAAAAAAACTGGGCTTGTTTAGTCTTGAGAAAAGAAGACTGAATGGGGAACTTCATAAAAGTCTTCAAATACATTAAGGGCTATTATAAAGAGAACGGTGATCAATTGTTCTCCATATCCAAGGTAGGACAAGAAGAAAAAGAGTCAATGTGCAGCAAGGGAGATTTAGATTTAATATTAGGAAAAACATTCTAACTATAAGGGTAGCTAAACTCTGGAACAGGCTTCCAAGGGAAGTTGTGGAATCCCCGTCATTGGAGGTTTTTAAGAATAGATTGGAGAAACACCTGGAAGGGATGGTCTGGGTATATTTGGTCCATGGGGTTGGACTTGATAACCTCTTGAGGTCTCTTCCTGCCCTACATTTCTACAATTCTATTCTATTTCTGGCCAGCACATTTGACTAATAAAGCTACAGCATGCTGAACATGGATCCACAAACAGAACTGCTATTGCTGTCAGTGGGAAAGTCAAGGCAGATGGCAGCCCGTCACCAAAGGACAAAATAAATAAGTGAACCCTAAGAAATAAGTTCAGTTGAAGAAGCTAGCTGCTGCCAATCTAGAGATTCTAGCACTGAACTCCACCACTACCCTTTCAGCAATAAAAATCAGTGCTTCACTACAGACCGCACTTACTCCTAACAAGATAAACTAAGGTAAAGGATATCCCACCATCCAAATAAACCTCTTAGCAATTGTTGAAGGAATAATCATGGTCCATAAAAGGAAACTGTGTCAAAAGGAATGATAATCAATGACATCATAGACCAATTCAGGTGGCTTTGGATTTCTCTATATTTAAGATATGTTGCCATTCTCCTTGCCAAAGCATCACCACCATACCCCCAAAATCAGACAGAAAGTCTAATAAATCTGAATTTCCTCAGCATATCAAGGATAATTTGAGCTTGGAAAGAACAATCTGCCCTAAAGGAAACAGATTAATGCAGAATAGCAAGACAAAGTCCAAATGAGATACATTGGATTGAGGAAGCAACAAGACTTTAGAGGAGACAGCAGGAAATGTACAGGATTTCAGAAGACATCAGACCTTGCAAAAACAATTTATTCATAAAGAAACAAAACCTAAACCTTGATATTATAAATCTGGGAGAGGAAGGATGGTCTTTTGGTCAAGGCATTGGACCGACCCTCTCTGTGACTTAGGGAACTAAGGCACAGACTCAGTGACTTGTCCTATCTGTAAATTGGGGAAAAAGTAATTCCTTTCTCCCACTCTTCGTTTATCTTGTCTGTTTAGATTGTAAGCACTTTGAGGCAGGGACTGTCTCTAACTATGTAATAAACAATGTTTAGTACAATGGGGTCCCAATGTGCAACTATGAAAAAAATAACAATCATCTTTCTCAGGTCTCTGTGTCATTATTTTGTTATCCAGAAACAATTTTAGTATTTGTTTCACACATTTGGTACAGAGATGAGAGGCTATTTTATTCAATGACATAATTACTATTTGCAAGGTCAAGTTAGGCTTTTTTGGGGAGCAGTATTTACTAGGTTCTGAGAGTATAGAACTCTTTTCCCTCAGTGTCCCCTGAAATGTGGCTGGCCATCACTGCTCTCCTGATCAAACGCAGGGCAAATGCATTTAGATTGTGGAAAGGGAGTGTAATCCATGGTCTGAATGAACTCTCCCATGCCATCTATTAATGAATTGGGGGAAAAGACCTCAGGAGCAGACAGTATTTGCATAGACACATTTACTGTGCCAAGGTGATCAGCAGACAGACCTGCTTTCCCAAAGTGATCAATTTTGGCTGTCTTGGGTTAAAATTCACTTTAGTCTTGAACAAAGGGGTAATTAAATATTATTATCTCTAATGGGCAGCAGAAGTATACTTAACATGCCCTAATTGAGGAATCACCCTAACTTAACCTCACTTGCTAAGTAGGGGGGAGTGATGCCAAATCCAAGTGAAAGTCAGAGTGGCTGGGGACAGATGTTACTACTTGAGGGTATGGACTCTGTTTAAAAAGTGTCCTTTACAGGTCTGTCTCATCTTACGCGGGGGTTCCGTTCCACGGTTAGCGCGTAAAGCGAAAACCGCGTATAGCCAAAACCCCATTGAGTTCAATGGCGGGCGAAATCGCCCGCACTACAAGTATAGTATTAAAATTGTGGTTTTTCTCTCTTTTTTTTTTTTTGCTGACCGCGTAAAGTTGAAATCGTGCATGTTAAATGTGCGTAAGATGCGACAGACCTGTACTTCCGGCATTTAAAGACAGAACTGATCAGAGTCAAATAGAGTCCTTGTGTCTGCTCAGGGATCACTAGAACTGAAATCACTGATGAGTGGGTAGAAGGGGACAGTGTGCAACGAAAAACAATGCAGAGGATACAGCAGTAGTGAGTTTCCTCGCTACTTGGTGAAATCACTAAGAGCTGGCTAAGTGGTGGAACCTCAGAACACTGCATTGCTGCTAGAGGCAGTAGCAAGTGGCAAGCAGAGAGCAGCAGCACGCGATGACAGAGACAGTGGTGAGCAGCAGCAAAGATGGCAGAGACAACAACAGCAGGAAGAAGTAACATTGCTCAACCCCCTTTCAGGGAGGTGAACCCCTGTGAACAAACCCTGAATTTTGGGATTTTTACTTCAAACAACCAACTGTGAGTGGGTGCAGCAGAGGAAAAGGGGAGTGGTGTGTTAAAGGATCATTCACCCATCAGACTTCAACACCACAAGATGGAAAACAGAGGCAAAGGACTACTGCCCAAGATACTGTGGGGTGGGTGTGAACTCGTGGTTTGCATACTTTTGAAACATTGTTATGGTGTTTTCCCAAATTAATGCTGAGTTCCTTCTCCCTTTTAATAAGTTTTCTTTTATTATACACAGACTCAGTACTTGCGAGTAGGCAAGAATTGCCTCTTAGAGGCACCTAGTGGTGGTGTTTGGTTTTCCCAGATTTCTGGGTGGAGGTTCAAAAGCCAGGTCTGTTTTGTAACGTTAAGAGGAACCACTAGATATTGAACCCAGCCCTTGTTTCTGTCGATACCACTTGATAGAAGGGTTACAGGAGTTTCACACTCACCACAGATGAAAGTGATCACATATAAAAGAGTGAGACTCACCCGCACCACCAAGTTAAACATTTTATGCTCCTCAGAAATTGAGAGTAGATTCTTTGGATGCTTGCTAACGCTCTGGGATATGCCCCAAGTGTTTTACATAGGGAATTAATTAAGCATATTATAAAGTATATGGCATTACTGAAAGAAATGACCCACATTTGCACACTCACTCCATTTACAATTATCCCTTTGTTTCAAACATACAAACCAAATACACAACAACAAAGTATCTTTAGATGAAAACACAAATATAAAAAAATCTGTCACAGAGTGACATTATGATACCAGTTCAAGACAATTGAAAAGTGAAAGGGAGCAATACACTGCCTTTATTAAAGTATGAAATCAGTAATGACTGCAGATCATATTCAATAGTGAGATGCAAGCTTTGGGTGAACAAGTCTACAGAGGCTTCTCTAACTATGGATACTATCTATAGCTCCCCTCACATTATGTCTTCTTGCTATGAAAGGATAGGTGGTAATGGAGAAGTGCATTTGGATAAGTACATTGACTACATAAAAAAGAAGAAGAAATGTCTCAGACCCCTCCTGCAACCGGATTCCCAAGCACAATTTAAACACTGGACAGAACAGCATGAATATCAGTCACAGGCAAACTGCAGAGCAGGAACAACAAACTTTGGGATATGACCAAAAAGAGTATAGCAGTAGGAATATACTATCAACCACCTGACCAGGATGGTGACAGTGACTGTGAAATGGTCATAGAGATTAGAGAAGCTACAAAGGCAAAAAATCCAATAATAATAGGGGATTTCAACTATCCTCATATTGACTGGGTATATAGCACCTCAGGAAGGGATGCAGAGATAAAATATCTAGACATCATAAATGACTGCTTCTTGAAGCAGTTAGTCCTGAAACCCACAAGGGGAGTGGCAATTCTTGATTTAGTCCTAAGCAGAGCACAGGATCTGGTCCAAGAGGTGAATATAGCTGAATCAGCAAACAATATCAGCTGATAACAGCAAACATAATGTAATTAAATTTAACATCCTTGTAGGGTGAAAGAAACCCACCACAATAGCACTGAACATCAAAAAGGAGAACTGCACAAAAATGAGGAAGCTAGTTAAACAGAAATTAAAAAGATCAGTCACAAAGGTGAAATGCCTGCAAACTGCATGAAGACAATTTAAAAAGACCATAATAGAAGCTCGAACTAAATGTATAACCCTTTTTTTTTAAAGAGGACCAAAAAAAATGGTATCATACCTCAACAGCAGAATAAAAGAAGTAATTAGAGGCAAAAAGGCATCCTTTTAAAATTGGAAGTCAAATCCCAGTGAGGACAATAGAAAGGAGCATAAACTGTGGCAAGCCAAGTGTAAAAGTATAATAAGGCAGGCCACGTAATTATTTGAAGAGCAACTAGCTAAAGACACAAAAACTATCAGCAAAAAATGTTTAAGTACATCAGAAGCAGAAAGCCTGCCAAACAGTCAATGGTGCTACTGGACAATTGAGATCCTAAATGAGCACTCAAGGAAGACAAGGCCATTGCGGAAAAGCTAAATGAAATTTTTGTATAGATTTTCACTGCAAAGGCTATGGGGGGAATTCCCAGACCTGAGCCATTCTTTTTAGGTGACAAATCTGAAGTATGTCCCAGATTGTGGTGTCAGTAGAGGAGATTGTGGAAGAAATTGATAAATTAAACAGCACCAAATGGTATTCACCTAAGAGTTCTGAAGAAACTCAAATATGAAATTGCAAAACTACTAACTGTGGAATGTAACTTCTCTCTTAAATCAATCTTTGTACCAGATGACTGGAGGGTAGCTAATGTATTGCCTATTTTTAAAAAAAGGCTCCAATGGTGATCCTGGCAATTACAGGCCAGTAAGCCTAACTTTAGTACCAGGCAAATTGGTTGAAACCATAATAAAGAACAGAATTATCAGACATATAGATGAACAAGATATGTTTTGGGGAAGAGTCAACATGTTTTTTGTAAAGGGAAATCATGCCTCACCAGTCTGTTGGAATTCTTTGAGGGGGCCAAACAAACATGTGGAAAAGGTTGATTCAGTAGATATCATGTACTTGGACTTTCAGAAAGCCTTTGACAAGGTCTCTCACCAAACTTAAGCAAAATAGGCAGTCATGGGATAAAAGGGAAGGTCCTCTTATGGATCAATAAGTGGTTAAAAGATAGGAAGCAATTAGTGACTAGGCAACAAAATGGCAGATGAAAATCAATGTTGATAAGTGCCAAGCAATGCACATCGGGAAAAAAATCCCAACTATACATACAAAATGATGGGGTCTATATTAGCTGTTACCGTTCAAGAAAGAGTGCTTGGAGTCATCATGGATAGCTCTCTGAAAATATCCTCTCAATGTGCAGCAGCGGTTAAATAAGCAAACAATGTTAGGAATAAGGATAGATAGCAAGACTGAAAATATCTTAATGCCACTATATATATCCATGCTAATTCCCTCCCTGAATAATGTGTGCAGTTCTGGTCGCTCCATCTCAAATAAGATGTATCGGAACTGGAAAAGGTGCAGAAAAAGGCAACCAAACTGCTTATGGGTATGAAACAACTTCCACATGAGGTAAGATTAAATAGACTAGGATTGTTTATTTTACAAAAGAGATGACTAAGGGAGGATATGAAAAAGGTCTATAAAATCATGAATAGTATGGAGAAAGTGAATAAGGAAGTGTTATTTATCCTTTCCCATAACAACAAGAACTAGGAGTCACCTGATTAAATCAATAGGCAGCAGGTTTAAAACAAACATCAGGAAGTACTTCTTTACACAACGCACAGTCAACCTGTGGAACTTGTTGCCATGGAATGTTATGAATGCCAAAAGTATAACTGGGTTTAAAAAAGAATTAGTTAAATTCATGGAGGATAGGTCCATCTATGGCTAGTAGCCAAGATGGTCAGGGACGCAATTCCATGTTCTGGATGTCCCTGAACCTCCAACTGCTAAAAGTTGGGACTGGACAACAGGAGATAGATCACTTGAAATTGCCCTGTTCTGTTCTTCATCTCTGAAGCATCTGACACTGGTCACTGTCGGAGACAGGATACAGGGCTAGACAGACCATTGGTCTGACCCAGTATGGCTATTCTTATGTTCTTATGCCACCATACCAGAAGAGAGACAAATAATCCTGACAGATTGCCATCAAGATAGTTGACCATATGGTAAATCAAAGGCTTTGATTTACTTGTAAACCAATTATAGTGTTGTGGATGCAGTGAAGGTATCCATGCTCTGTTGCAGCAACACATCATAGGTCTTCCTATGAAACACTTAGGTCTGCTGCAACAGTGAAGTGCTTACATTCACATGCAGTAATACAGCACTGCATATGAGAGAGAAACTCCAAATGTGCTGAACTGCAACAAAAATTACTGCAGTTCACCAATAATATTAGGAAAAACGTTAACAATAAGAGTAGTTAAGCTCTGGAACAGGCTTCCAAGGCTACGTCTTCACTACTCGCCGATCCGGCGGGTAGCAATCGGTTTATCGGGGATCGACTTACCGCGTCTCGTGAGGACGCGGTAAAATCGATCCCTGATCGCTCTGCCGTCGACTCCGGAAATCCACCTCGACAAGAGGCGGCAGCGGAGTCGGCGGCAGCGCGGCAGCGGTCGGCTTTCCCCCGTCCTCACCACCAGGTAAGCCGACCTAAAATACGCAACTTCAGCTACGGTATTCACGTAGCTGAAGTTGCGTATCTTAGGTCGGAACCCCGCTGTAGTGTAGACCTAGCCCAAGAGAATTGTAGAATCCCCATCATTGGAGTTTTTTAAGGACTGGTTGGACAAATACTTGTTGGAGTGGTTTAGGCATAGTTTGGTCCTGCCGCAGCGCAGGAGGCATGACTAGATGATCTCTCAAGGTCCCTTCCAGCTCTACATTTCTATTATACTATTAATACTCAAGGATGATGTGGATTTATTCTGGTCTGGATCACACAGTTATAGTGACTAATCCAATGAATTATCCAGACCCCACAGCCCTACAAGCTTCTTAAAAGTGATGTATTACCAGTATTCCAGAAACATGTCACAGTTCAATTACTGTAAGATTTGTTCCCTACCCTTCATCTCCCATTGGAGATAACTACCCCAAAGCAAGTCCTGCATAAAATAATTAGATCCAATATGTTAACACACCACTTTGTCTTTCATTCCTACTCCTACTTTGTCACAGCAGCAGTAATAAAGGTTCATAGAAAATCATAATCACATTATATACCAGAATAGCATATTTAAACACCTCTTATGGAACCAAAGGTTTTGGTGGCACTTAAAAATACATATGGCTTGGCTTTATTATTATTTAATTTATATCCAATATTTCAGAAACCTGGAAAATACAAACATACCTGATATCAGCATGGAAGTAAAGGGAGACCATCTTGCAAAGATGACATATGAAGGGCCTGCCTAGCACCTCTATTGTCATTTACCCCTGTGCCAAGTGGGTGTAAAATCACTACCTCCAATGCAAGTAAGTGGTGAAATCAAATTTGGCAGCATTTAATGCTCACTTGGCACAGGGGTAAATGATTTATGCAAGATGCAAAGCAGGGGGGAATCAGCCCCAGGATGTCCTGATTATGTAAAAGACACAGTCTTAAATTCCAAAGTCCTAGACATTTGACTGAAGCTCAGATGTTCCTCCATTTATTTAAAACTCATATGATCTCCTTATATAGGTGCATAGTGTTTTTGTTTTTTGTTTTAACAGGGTTTTCTGCCTTAGTTGCATTTAAATTAAGCATGATGATTATTTTACCTCACTATGGATTCTCCTTGGCCATAAAGGTAACTTCCCCATGTTTCAAGTGCAGCCAAAGTTAATATGGCTGTATTTTATTCACTTCCGGTTGTGTTGCAATATTACCAATGCCAGAAGTTAAAACCTGCACAAATCCGGGAAAGAGTCTATGTAGCAACAGAAGATCAGTAGGAACATGTTATTACTGGAATGATTTCCAGTGGATATCCAGTAATTTCTTGACATGTTTTGAGAACTTCTGTGTACATCCTGTATTCCTTGTCAGTTATATATCCTATACAGCACCACCTCTATAAAATAACCTAGTCATGAATTTGTTATTGAGCAATCACCCATATAAATCGCTCGACTCTTGCATATATAGTTCATATGAAACATAATCATGAAGGCTGCACAAACCAAGGCTATTAATTCAGCCCTAAATTGATTCTCATTTTCTTTGGCTGCTAATTATCTAGTAGTCTTAGAATATTCTCTCTCCCCAACACTATATGAATAATACTTGACACTCACCTTAAGCTTGATTGTCCCTTTATCTGAGAGAGAGAGAGAGAGAGAGAGAGAGAGAGTTATGGCATTGTGTTATTCTTTCTGAGTTAAAGCACTTACTTCAAAGACAAGTAGGGCTCAGAGGAGGGAAACCGTCATGATGCCTCCAACTGACAGGTCCCCTGATTATGGTTTGATTTAGCGGAAATATTTTTTTCTGCACTGTGCAAAGCCAGCAGCAGAGGTGGGAGGAAGGAAACCATATATAGCTAGGCTCTTCAGTATAAACTTGGCCTGACTGGGTATGTTAATTCATAACTTTTTCTCAGAGTAAACGGCAAAGTGCTCTATGGTTAGAGTACGCAACTAAGGTTGGGGGTTGGCCACAAGGAAGCTTACTAGAATATTTTGCTGCCAAAGAGCTGTCCTTTTCTGTGACTTGAATCATCCTCATTAGACACCCATAAAATCTATTTTGGTGGCTGTATCTTACCATATCTAAGATTTCTGTTTAGCATGTATCACCCACATGTACAAATACCACACCCATCTATGTAGCCAGCACAGCGCAGCTCTCTGCTAACCTGGGACCTAAAATAAGACTGATCCAATTTGCAAGGGGAGAAGGAGAAATATAAAACCAGAGACATTCCCTTAAGGAAAGGAAAACTATTTTAAAGAGGAGTTTTTCTATGGATCATGACTTCTCTTACTGATGAGTGAGGGATTTATGCATGTAGTCCCCATTAGTTGTAATAAAGTTACCCATATAAAAGCCAACTAAGATGACTAGGAACACTCTTAGGCCCACCAAAATCTGGTTCTCTCTTTTCATGGAGGCAGACACAGCCCATAAAATTACAGGCCCTGCCAGACCCAACCACCTCTGGATCACTCTTCTTTATCCCAGCTCAGAAGCTGTTTTAATCAAAGCTTACGAATCAAGAGGGTAGACTTCAGAGATTTCCTCAGTTAGTAGGCAGTCATTAAGATCACAGCATCCATGCTTCTTCTGAGCTTTGCATAGAGCAGTGTTAAACATAATGGTAAAAATTACTGTTGATTGTCTGAGTCCAGTCTACATTACAGCTTCCATCATTGGTAGCACTGCTGAGCATCATTTTCACCAGTGTAATTTGTTTTACATTGTAACAAATTTGTTAAGTGAGACATAGTCAAAGCCCCTTTTGTCTTCCCAGACAGGAAAGATGGATTTGATTTTCAATCCTAAAGGGTATCTAGTTGCACCAAAGTTATCACCTCTCTCTATAATGAAGAGGAAAGTCTCCATGATGGATCTTGAAGGGGGAGAATTTGCCTCCCCACTAAATTCAGATTCAGGGGTAGAAGAATTCTGATGTTTTTGCAGAGATGTCATATTCTTCCTCAAATTCAACCTTATTCTACATATAGTTCCTTCAGTGAGAAAGCTCAGGTTTCCAATGGGAATCTAGATGTCCACTTGACCACTTGAATACTAGTGCATCACCTGCATTTAAGTTCTCCATGTATCTTAGTGTTTCAAAGGCATCAGTGTTGATCATTTCAGACAACCATGAACCAGAGCCAAGCCAGTGCAATCAAAGCTGGGAACATTCTGCACCAATAAATGGTTTACAAATTATTATGGATCCAGCTTCAGCGTTATTAGAAGCCATTCTCTAAAAGTTGCTAAAGAGCTCCCCACAGCACTTTGGCTTGTACACTAGCTCTTACTCAGTTTCCCATAAATGAGAACTTACCCAGAACTGCTCCATGGCCTCGTGCCACTGTTTCTCCTTTGACCACTAGCTGAATCTGGACTGTTGTTTCCTTGATTGAGTTAAAGATGGTCACACTAACAGCTTCCTCTACGCCTGATCGGAAAACAGAAGGTGCTGCTATCAAATAGCCCCTGGGAAATAAGGTTGGAAGTGGATAATCAGTGAAAACAGCAACAAAGTGTGAGGTTATCAAGGTGCCAAACAGCATGAAACTATTTAAAATATTAACATAAAGAAAAGGGCAAAATATCCTGTAATACAGTCACCTAGAGTCTGCCCCCAGGACAGCCACATTGGCAACATGCCAGGAGCTTGGGACTCAGTCTAATATGCATAAAATGGAGCAGATTGCAGTCTGGCTATCTTCACTGGCTTCATCTACTAAAAAAAAAAAAAAAAAAGTGACTGTAATGTTCCATCTTGATCCAACGAGGAGAGGTGGGCCATCACCATAAGAGTTTTGTAGTCTCTGAAGATCAAGTCTTCATATTAATTATGAGGGCAGCTTCCCAGCCAATCTGTACAACACTTTTACATGTTCACACTTTGGGCACCATTTCCCTTGGACCTCACTAATAATCAAGATAGCAGTTCCTGATATGTGTACATTAGTTAATGCTCATTTGCAAAGAGATCCTGTGAAGTTACAGTTTACATCAGCATGCTACCCAAACAATTCCACATGACAAACATCAATAGAACAAATAAAGCAACAAGCGTTAGCTGTAAATTGCAGCAGCAATTTACAGAAAGTGTGATTTGTATCTTTGGCTTATATATAGGATACTAAGTATCAACAAAAATAAGTATTGTACTAATTAGACTTTATAGTACTTTGAAACCAGCACTAAGCTCAATTATTTTATATCACAGCAATATATAGCTGTTTCTCAACTGTACTTTATCAGATATATTCACATTTATAGAACTGCAGTCACACTGCCACGAATAGGAGCCTGAATTACTGGTACAGTTCAACTATAGTGTACTAGTATTGACATCCTAATTATACATACTAACATACACAATTAAGTACAGTCTGATGTATATGAAAAGGCTGATGCACACTGAAGAATTTGGTGACATCAATCAGAGCCCTCCAGTTTAGCATTATATATAACGCCCTGTTTTTAAGCACTTTAGACCACATTTTTAAAAGTGCCTAATTATTTTGGGTGCCAAACTTAACACACCTCAGAGAAACCTGATTTTCAGAAGGTGGGTGCTTCAGCACTTTCTGAAAGTCAGGCTCAATTGGGGTATATTAAGTTGGGCACCTACAAAACTGAGGAATACAAAATCATCAGCCATTTCTGAAAACCTTGGCCTTAATTTCCTCCATCTCTGCCTCTTCCCTGCTTTAAAAGAGGAAGCAGAGGTTAGTGGTAAAAGCTTAGAAATGGGAGTCAGGAGATCTGAGTTCACATTCCCAGTTCTGCTCGTCACTCAGCTTCTGTTAAAATGGCTACATCTTGAACAATGTGTTACCAATTTTTATTGTTTAATTTAAAAAAAATCACAGCTTTGGAAGAAGTATTCTAACAGTCCCACTTTCGCTTTTAAAACTTCCCTGAAAGACTTCACAACCATACATAATAAAATCTTGTGTACAGTTACGATGGGAACGCTTATGATCTTCCCATACTGAATGGCACCATGCCATAAATTTATAGACTGTATGCACTATAGTCTCTTGCATTACAGTCTCCAATGTCTTTGTTGTATGATACTGTAAGCAATACATTTATATCCTCTTTTATGACATCATACATCTTTCTGCTTCTTTCCCCCCCAAATGGAATTTTTTTATAAGATAATTTTTCATGTCACACACTTTAAAACATATTTCAGCCACTTGCCTCACTATGGTTCCAGCAGTTGGGTCACTTTAGTCCATGATTAATTATCACTCTGGGATGAGGTTGATGGTGTTTTACAGCCCCCAAGTCACCTTTTAGCAAATTCCAACCCAGTGTTTCTCTCTCAGCAGGCCTCATTGCCATGGAGATCCCATTACACCCAACATAAGTTCAGCTCTCTATGGTAGTTCAGTCAGATTGCACTGGATACTTAGAACTTAAAGAATTTGAGAATAAACGGTCCTGTGGCCGCAAGTTTAAAAATTCACCAGGTTGCTACCTAATCTGCATATCCTTGGTAAGGAAAACACAGCCAATCTATTTGGAGGAGAGAGAAAAATTCATTTGCATCCAGTACTAAATCATTACTTTCAAACTTTTATTGGAGCAACTTCTGTTGGGGAGAGAAGCTGGTCCAATAAAAGATATTACCTCACCCACCTTGTCTCTCTAATATCCTGGGACCGACAGGGCTACAAAAATACTGCATACTTTTAAACTGTCACATAAGTATTGGTCTGCAGTAATGTATATGAAACATATGTATCCACATCGTTTTAAGCAATTCTAACTTTTTTTCTGGAATATCAGCTTGTTGATGTGGTCTTTAAATTAAGTCATTTAGTAGTGTTGTACTTGAAAATTAAATGTTTAGCTTGGATACTTCTGATGGTAACTTGACAGATCATGCAAGAACTTTTGACTAACGGCTCTGCCAGGTTACACTAAAACTTGGCAGGAACTGGCAGGATGTGAAATATTTTCTAGTAAGCAAGAGAAAATAGGAAGTCTTCATGGCATCTAGTTAAAGCAGCTATTCAGTGTGGACTGGTTACAAACCAACGTAATAAAACAAAGCAAACTTCAATAAAAATTAAACTAAACAAAAATAATGCACAGGAACTAACTGCGTACTCAGTTTCTATAAAGTAGATGAGAAGATTTTCACAGAAGTTAAAAAAAACAAACTCCTCAGATGATTTTCCAGGCAAGAGAGTTTCACATGTTCTTCCAGTAAACACCTCCTTCCAGGACAACTAACAGTACCTCAAACTATTACAATAACCGGTTAGCAGATCACAGCTCATATTTAACATTCCATATTCATACCATTGCATTAAACAAGTATTTGTACATAAATGCTCCCTAACGTTGTGTTTAAGACATTCCAAACAAGTATTACCCGCCCCCTCGAGAGTTTGGATTTTTGCAAAGACCGTTGTATGAGGATTAACTATCAGATATATTTGTTTCCTCCGGCATATTCCTCCAGTTTGCGACCCTGGCTGAGAATGTTGCATGGATCGATTTAGGGTTATTTGTGTTGTGAGCCACAGCTCCTTACACGGGTTTAAAGGTTTCTCCATCTACACACCTCCCCTCCTTACCTGCAGGGTCTGCTCCGTGCTGGGGGAAGGAAAAGGTGGAGATGTTAGGACTACCGCCCGGAGAAAGGGGTGGCATTGCCTTGAGGACTTAGGGGGCTCCCCACATGCCAGCGGTAGGGAGCGATGCCCCAGAGCCAGGCTGCAGACCTGGGCTCTCTACCCGGTGACCCGGGCGCGGTGGGGGCACTGCCCCAGGCCGGTACTTACTGGCTCTCCGGGGGCTGAGCCCCGCACAAGCTGCCGAGGGACAGGAGAATCCACCAGGCGCAGCCGGGCTCCTTGGGGGGCATGGCGCCCCGGGGAGCGGCTCCTTCCCCCAGGGCTGCTAGCTCTGGAGCCCCAGGCCACGGCGCGCTCCCTGCAGCCCGAGCCCGGCCGGGCAGGAGCCTTTGTTCCGGCGAGTACAGCCTCAGCTCCCGGCTCCCGGTCTTGGCTCCCCGGTGCCTCTGGCCGCCGCCCCCTGGCTCCCCCCGCCGCGTCCCCGCCCCCGGGCCGCCCCTCCTGGCCCCGGTGCCCGCTCGGCTCCGGCCCCGGCTCTTTGTCTGCGGCTCCCCGCCTGCTCCTGACAGCATGGACCGGGGGAGGGGGCTGGGACCCCCGCGCCTCCCCCTCCCAGCCCCTGGGGCATGAGCCTCGTACCCCCGCCCTGCCCCCGGGCGGCCTCCCCATCTCCCACGCAGCCCCCCGGGCAGGAACCGGCCTCTCCACCTCGCTCCGGTCCCCTCAGGCAGGGACGCGGACCCCACACACCAGCGAGTCTCTCTCCCGCCCAAGCCCCGTGCATTCAGGGGTAGCCCGCTCCCGCGCCGCCAGGGCACCGGTCCCTGCACGCCCCATCCCGGAGTCCTGGCCCCTGTCATGCCTCCAGAGCTGCCCCCCAGATCCTCCCCTCAGTTACCCCCCTTTAGCTCTGCCCTCTCACCCCCCTCGGGTCGCCTGCCCTTACACCCCAGTCACCCCTCAGCCCTGCCCTAGAGCTGCCACCCCTCTCAGCATTAGAGCCTTCACCCCTCCAC
>NW_020664545.1:591657-598785 GCF_002925995.2 Terrapene triunguis
CTCACCTCAGCCCTGACCCCCAGCCATGCTCTCAGCACTGACCCCTCGGCTCTAGTGCCCTCACCCCCTAGTAACCCGGCCTCACCTAAGCCCTGACCCCCAGTTGTACTCTCAGCACTGACCTCCCCAGTCAGTCCCTTACTCCTACATTAAGGACCCCTGTATCAGCCATCTTCCTGGAATCCTCACACACACCACCAAGAGCCCCGACCCCCAGGTACCACCCTCCCACTCACTGGAACTCATCCAACCTGTCACCTCTCCTCCCTTAACGTTAGCCCACAACTGAAGGGAGTGCCTAGGTCACTAGGAGAATGTGAGCTACCCTGACCCCTTAGGGCTGGCTGACATCCCATCTCTTTGCCTGTCACACTGCAAGAACTGCCAAAACTCCCATCCTCTCAGACCACCTGAAGCTCATCAAACCCAAGGCAAGGTCACAGTGCAAATGGCTTCTCTCCCTTCATTATCTAAATCAAGAAACTGCCACTGTGCTTGGAGAGGTCTCATTAAACATTGTTATAGAGGAACAACCAGATTAAAGAGCTGTTACCTGACTCACAGACCAGTGCCAGGATTGTTGTTATTTGATCTTTCTCCATCCCTAGGCCCTAAACCTAATCTATCCATCTCCATCCCTAGATCCTAGCCAGTAGCTAAAGTAGATTGAGACAGGAGGGGGAGCTCTCGCTGCACATACCATGGAGGAAAGGGAGCTGTGGGGGAGCACTGTTTAGCAAAGCAGGGAGAAGCTGGGGAACTCCTATCTCAGCAGAGGAGGGAGTGCCATACTTCTCCCACAACTGCCTCTTTGTTTAATTATTGATTCTAGACTATCCTATCTCGATCCATCCCTGGATCCTAGTATCTCTCTGTGTCTACCTAATCCATCGCTATTTGTATTTGCTGTTGATCACTAGGAGATGCAAATACAAAATTGTCTATATTTACTCAGTGTCAGTAGGTAAGCTCTTTGGGGCAGGGACTGTTTTTTATGTATGGTATCAGAGCACACTGTCCACTCCAAAACCACACACTAATACAATATTACTATTTTTTTAAATAGAAGTTGTCAACAGTAGATAATCCTCCAGCTCTTGTTAATAACAGGGAGAGGAAAGGACAGAGCGTCCATATCCAAGATACTAGTGGTATTTCAGGATCATAAAATAAATGTCCTGGTCCCCTGTAAACACTGGAAGCAAATGAGTGCTCCAGTCCACAGAAAAGGACCTAATCAAGTCTGGATCAGTTTCGCTAGAGGCAGTCTCCGTAAAACTATGCCTTCTAGGGCAAATCACTTCAAGGCAGCATGTGCAAAATGCATCAATCCCAAGAGAAAATGAATAAACAGCACAAGGGATATAGGATTGGTTTCCAAGATATTAATAGACTGGAAGACTCATGGAGCCAGGTGCATGGACTTTACTTGGCACCCAAATGTGTAAGAGGAGAGGCTATTTTCCCTTCCAGTTTTCATGGTGACAGGCTATTTTCCCTTCCAGTTTTCACAGTGACAGTTGCTGTGTTCCAGGTTAAATCGATTAATTGAGAATGGATAATATCACAGTTTAATAAGGATTTTAGCAATCTCTTTCCTAATGTTGACTACCCTGTTCATAAATTGAAGAGGGAGGATGCAGACAAGATGCCAGGGTTTCTTTAGCTGTCATTTTTCATTGTGACCTTGCCATCTTGCCATGTCTGTAGGGAAGGGAGATAGGGAGGGAATGCTGCCTTGTGCTATATTGTAGGTCTAGGATGCAGCTCAGCGCTCATGACCACATAAGGTATGAAAGGAGGCAAGTCATAGCAGGAGGAGAACCCCAAAGTCTGATGTGAAATCAGTCATCAGAGCGAAAGGATTGGGCCTTTGCCAGGAAGAGTTCCCATTCTAGAAGACTGCAAGTCTATGGCATGTCAAGGATGGAGCAGATTCTAAAAGAGATGAAGGAGGGAGAAAAGGGGGCAGTCTTTAGAGGGATGTAAGAAAGTTCAGTTTTGGCTGTGGTTCATCCCGGAAGAGAAATGGAATATAGAGCCTTTTGCCATTAAGTCACTGGTTCAAATCCAGCCACGATCAGTAGAGCCTAAATGCCAGACCTTCCAGTGGCCTCTGTTAAATGAGTCTGGTGGTGTAAGTCTGGTTCAGAGAAGACAATTGTCACCATCGCAGTTAGAACTTCATTGCAATGTTGGTAGCAGTTTCAGTACAGAGGACAAGGACTTAAGTAGGCCTTGTAGATTGAACTGCCCTCTGATTACTAGAGATTATCCTTCTAAGCAACAGTTGAACCATATTGACAAGGCAGTAGGGAGGAAGTTTCTGCTGTAACTGCTCATGCTGTTCTGAGGATAAATAGAGAACTTTCTTCTCCAGAGCTATTAACCCAGCACCTTTCACTAGTGCTAATTTTATGCACACAAAGCCTTTGATTTCCTAGTAATTGGACATTCTGCCTTCTGTGGGAGTCTCCTGCTTCCTGGGCTTGCAATATTTGAAAGGACTGCAGAAGTAGCATCTTTCCCCCTCAGAAAATCTAGCTCAACAGCAGCATCTCTAGTCAATTTAGGAGTTGTGCTGACGGGGCCCTGTGCAGCCTTTTTCTGCCAAAAGTATAGTAGTCACGACACATGGTGGAGTTCAGACTCCTAGATCACTGCGCTCTGCGCTATACCCACCCAGGAATTAAGTAATCCCCACTAATTCATTTTTTGCATTTGGAATAAGTTATTTTCAAGCACCGTAAAGTCACTTTGAGGAATTAGCGACTAGCAATTAGGAAAAAAGGGAAATTCTGTAAACTCCCATTTCTTCCTTGGTCATCCCAGTCATTTCAGTTCAGAGTTCTTTCTTTCTGTAAATATCTGATATGGGCTCTATTATTTTATTTAGCTGAAAAGGCCCTTCTTATCCAAAACCCAGCTACAGATCAGAGCCACTTCCTCGCAAGCCCTGTTTGCTACAAGATCTTGCTAATTGGAGTATTTGATGAGGCCTGACCTTTTGCTAACTCCTAAAATGATTTCAGTCACCATAAATCTAAGGAGGAAGCCCTTAGGTGAATCATTAGTGGGCCAGTAAGTTTTCTGCTACTCAGTCCACGCCCCAAAAATACAGTCATAAAAATATTGACGAAAGCTATTCAACTATTTAAAGAACAGAACCTGAAATTTCAGCATATTCCATGTATGGTGGGGTATGGTTACAGACTGGTGTCTGGTTTAATCTCTGGGGGATGATCTACTAATTTTTAATATGACCCCCATAAAACATTAATTGGTAAATTGTTTAATAAATTCACAGTATCCTCCATAACTGATAACATTGGTAGATGTGGCTTCATTTTCCTGGTCACCCGACCCTACCTTTGGTTATCTCCTTATGATTTGTGGCAAGACATATTAAATCTAGAGGGGAAAAAAGACAGCAGATAAGGTAAATGTAAAGATTTAGAGCCACATTTATGAAGCACAGTTAAGAAAAGAGCTAGGCTGGTACTTAAAGAGCTGCAACACCCATCTCCTAACAACTCTTTTATGTGCCTTTATATCAGATAAAGCACCAAGCAGATTAACCATGATCTCTAAAGTCAATGGGACTATGCACACTAGCAAGCACTAGGATGCGTAGTAAGTATTTGTAGGATTGGGCCCTAAAGTTGTATTGTTTTCACAGTAGTTCATTGTAGTTGCAAGGCAGAATGGTAGCAGCAAAGAACCCACAGGGAATTCAGAAACTCCCATAATGTCCCATATTGAATTTCCTAAGAAAAATGCAAGGAACAGAAATTCTTCAGGGAATAGTGGCACCAACCTACATTATATTCTAATCTTATGCAAATGGCTTTGTTGGGATGCAGAGAGTCAGCATTTTAAAATAATTGAGAATATTACTTTTCTAACAAAAAAAAAAAGCAATACTCCATCATCTATACCCAGAAGCAAGTGCCTGGGAATCCCTCACTTGACTGTCCGAAGGAGATCCAGAGTCACAGATATACGCTAGTCTCAGATACATAGTTCACCTTTGTTACATAAAATAAAGCAAAATGGATATTTAAGCCCTTTCAATACATGGCTTGTAACAGTGGAGTTGCTCACATTTCTCCGTCTATATTAATCTTCCAAGACCCCTGTCTCTTCCCCCAAAGTCACTACAATGTCAGGGCTCCCATTTTTCAAACAAGACCCCGTAGCACACACATTGTTTGTCTGAGTACTGGCTCTCTGGAATGGGTTGGCTCCATTTTAAGGACAGAACAGTTACATGAAAATTACTTGGCAGAGGTCTCGGATGGAATCCCAACAGGTGATTACCAGGAACATCAACTTAAGGAGATTTTCAAAATATTTTATTGTGAAAAATAGAAGTTACTCATAATTAAAACTCTTCTACTGAATGTTAGGGCCCCAAAACTGAATTGTACATTACATTAACTAAAAAAAGAGTATGATTGACTGCTGTGCAGCATATCTCAGAAAGTGTTAGTGCCCAATTCCTGTCACCATTATGCTAAGTAATTGGCTTTCATGTGACTAATCACAGAGTAAGGTACTATTCAATGTAGTAAGAATGTCAGTATCACACTCTCAGTGCTGAGTGTGCAGTCTACAGGAATTGCTCACTGCCTAGGGAAAAAAAACAATCAGGAATTCTTCTAGCAATAGCTCAGATGCGGGACAATGTCCCATGGCAGCTTTCAGCTTATAAACAGCTTTTCCATGTAAGGTGAATCCATTTTGCTTGTGGTCCTTGCCACTGGGGCACATGTGCTCCCCTCTTGTTCACCTCATTGTTCACACATCTTCACATAACAAAACACCAGCGCGAGAGATGCCAGAGAACTGTGTTGTTTGCATGAAAGCAAATACATGCAGGGAAGAATGATGTCAGAAAAGGCCTCAGAGTACATCTTCCCTCTACTTGTACAAGGGAAGTCACTCTCTTCTGACGTCTACCATGTCATAAACGGATGACCATAGACCGGGGTGGCCAAACTTACTCACCCTCTGAGGCGCATATGACAATCTTCAGAAGTTCAAGAGCCGGGGTGCGCCTGCCCTGTTCCTGCTGAAGCCCTGAGACCCCCTCCCCACTGGGCAGAAGCCCATACCCCACCACCCTGCCGCAAGGTAGAGGTCTTGAGTCTGATGGGTGGAGAATGGGGGGGGCTCTGCAAGCCACACTTTAATGGCAAAAGAGCTGCCGCCCCTGCCATAGACTAACGTTACTGTTACTCTTTAGCGTGATACTAGTATTGTTTGGCATTGTCTAGTCATTTTCCTGTGTCGAATTAAATCAACACACACCATTCAAATGTCAAATAACTTTTTTAAAATGTGAACTTTTCTATTAATTTCTAGTCAGTGCACTAATATTACCTTTCTCTCAACTGAATGCATCTGTGGCATGTATGGTCCTAGTCACAAGTCACTTGGATCAACTTTACTTAGCAGAGGTTGCATTTTAAGCAGTTTTAATTTATAAACAAGCATATTTTGGGACATAATTTGGCCTTAGTTTCAAACTAAGGCATGAATGAAGTTAGCTGAAGTGTCTACATGGAACAGAGTGGGTTCTTTCATACGCTTGGGATTTTTTTGCATTTCCGTAAACTCATCCAAATTACAGGACCACAGAGGACATTTTCTGTTTCACTAACTAAGGACTGTTAAAAAACATGAAAAGGGAAGATTTTAAAATAACTGGAACAGCACTGAAGCACAAATGGACAAAGTAGTGTCCAGAGGTTAGAACAGGTGCCTGGGAGTCAGGAATTCTGTGTTCTGTTTCCAGCTCTGTCGCAGACTCACGATGTGGCCTTGGACATAACACTTCACCTCTCTATGCCTCCATTTTTCTATATGCAGAGTGAGAATAATAATGCCAGCCTCCCTTATAGGGTTGTGTGGCTGCATTAATATTTGAAAACACTGACATCTTTTGATGAAAGGTACTAAAGAAGAGCAAAGTGGAAGTATAAAGAACTATGTTATTCTTGTGATGGAGCAAACTATAACTATTTTACAGCACTTCCCCAGGTGTCTCAAAGCAATTTAGAAAGTAATAAATTCAGTACTGGTCCTCCAGTGCCTGCACAGGTAGAGGCAGCAGCCAGTGACACTGGAGCTGATGTTACTGTCGATAACACAGAGCAGATCCCATTTGTTTTTGGCTGAAACACAGTGACACACAAGTCTTGTTATAATTGTATAAAGTCATGAGATGGTTACCACCTCACATACATCAATTACACGTAGAGATATAGGCCTTGATGCTGCGACTGGTTTCACACAGACAGACCCCTGTACCTGCCCAGATCTAGCTGCAAAAACTAACAGCAGCTGTACTTTTTAAAAGTACATCAGAAGTGCTAAAGGAGCACTCAAGGAAAACTAGGCCATTACCAAGAAGTTAAATGAATTCTTTGCATCAATCTTCACTGCAGAGGATGTGAGGGAGATTCCCACACCCGAGCCTTTCTTTTTAGGTAACAAATCTAAGGAACAGTCTCAGATTGAAGTGTCAATAGAGGAGGTTGTGGAACAAATTGATAAATTAAACAATAGTAAATAACCAGGAACAGATGGTATTCACCCAAGAGGTCTGAAGAAACTCAGATATGAAATTGCAGAACTACTAGCTGCAGTATATTACCTATAGCTTCTGTGCTAGATGACTGGCAGATAGCTAATGTGATGCCAATTAAAAAAAAAAAGGCTCCATAGGTGATCCTGGCAATTACAGGCGGGTAAGCCTAACCTCAGTACCAGGCCAATTGGTTGAAACTATAGTAAAGAACAGAATTATCAGACACATAGATGAACAAGAGATGTTGGGAAAGAGTCAACACAATTTTTGTAAAGGGAAATCATGCCTCACCAATCTGTTAGAATTCTTTGAAGGGGGCAAACATGTGGACAAGGTTGATTCAGTGTACAGTAAATCCTCACTTAAAGTCGTCCCAGTTAACATTGTTTCGTTATTAGGTTGCTGATCTATGAGAGAAGATACCAGTTTAAAGTCATTCAACGTTCCTTTATAAGGTTGTTTGGCTCGCCCTGCTCCACTCGTCCGCCCGGTGCTCCTGCCGGGGAGCGTGGTCAGGGCGCGGGGGCTTGCCC
>NW_020664545.1:598795-632685 GCF_002925995.2 Terrapene triunguis
GGGTCAGGGAGTGGGAGCTTACCCCGTTCTGCCCACCTGGCGTTCCAGCTGGGGAGCAGGGTGCACGGGAGCTTATCCCACTCCGCCCGCCCGGCATTCCAGCCAGGGAGTGGGCAAGCCCCCGATCCCGCTACCCAGCAGGAGCGCTGGACGGGCGGAGTGGGGCAAGCCCCTGTGCCCCAACCCCACTATGCCCCATCTCAACCAAGCTTTACAATCATCATTGGTGAGTAAAGTATTAAATAGTTTGTTTAAAATTATTTAGAACTTATACTGTATATATATATAATATCTTTTGTCTGGTGAAAATTTTTTCCCTGGAACCTAACCCCTCCATTTACATTAATTCTTTTGGGGAAATTGGATTCGCTTAACATCATTTTGCTTAAAGTAGCATTTTTCAGGAACATAACTACAACGTTAAGCGAGGAGTTACTGTATATAGTGTACTTGGGCTCTCAAAGCCTTTGACAAGGTCCCGCATGAAAGGCTCTTGAGCAAAGTAGGCAGTCACTGAATAAGAGGAAAGGTTCCCCTATGGATCAATAATTGGTTAAAAGATAGGAAGCAAAGGGTAGGAATAAACAGGAATGAAAAATCAGTTTTCACAATGGAGAGAGGTAAATAGCGGTGTCCCCAAGAATCTGTACTGGGACCAGTGTTGTTCAACATATTCATAAATGATCTGGAAAAGGGAGTAAACAGTGAGGTGGCAAAGTTTCCAGACAATACTCAAGACTGCAGTCTGCTTTGGACCTAGCTAAGAGTTACAAAGGGATCTCACAAAACTGGGTGACAGGGCAACAAAATGGCAGATTAATTTCAGTGTTGATAAATGCAATATAATGCACATAGGAAAACATAATCCCAACTATACATACAAAATAATGGGGTCAAAATCAGCTGTTACCACTCAAGGAAGATCTTGGAGTCATCATGGATAGTTCTCTGAAAACATCTGCTCAATGTGCAGCAACAGTGAAAAAAGCTAACAAACTGTTAGGAACCATTAGGAAAGGGATAGTTAATAAATCAGAAAATATCATAATGCCACTAAATAAATCCATGGTATGCCCACACCTTGAATACTCCTTGTAGTTCTGGTCACTCCATCTCAAAAAAAGATATATTGGAGTTGGAAAAAGGAAAGAGAAGGGTAACAAAAATGATTAGGGATATGGAACAGCTTCCATAGAAGGAGAGATTAGAAGACTGGCACTGTTCAGTTTAGAAAAAAAATGACTAACAGGGGATCTGATAGAAGTGTATAAAATCATGACTGGTATGGAGAAAGCGAATAAGGAAATGTTATTTAGCCCTTCACAAAACAGAAGAACCAGTGGTCACCCTATGAAATTAATAGGCAGCACATTTAAAACAAGCATAAGGAAATACTTGTTCACACAACACACAATTAACCCTGTGGAACTCGTTGCCAGAAGATGTTGTGAAGACCAAAAGTATAATTGGGTTAAAAAAATAATTAGGTAAATTCATGGAAGATAGGATAGCTATTAGCCAAGATGGTCAGGGATGCAACCCCATGCTCTGGATATGCCTAATCCTTTCACTGCTAGAAGCTGAGATTGGGTGATGAGGGGGGTTGATCACTCGTTAAAGTGCGCTGTTCTGTTCACTCCCTCTGGAGCATATGGCATCAGTCACTGATGGAAGACAGGATACTGGGCTAGATGGACCATTGGTCTGACCCAGCATTGCCAATTTTATGTTTTCTTATGTTCGGGCATAGGACCAGCCAGGGAATCTTGTAGTGAGGTGCTGCAGGAGCCCAGTTCTGCAGTCCTGAAATCAATGGGAGTTTTACCTGTATAAGAACTCTGGTACTGAGCCTTAGAGGAGCTGCACAATCCAGCAGTATAAGTGATGCATGCAATGATGGACAACATTCTAAAATGTAGCTACAGTAGATCCAGTGTAAAGTTGTAAAGAACACTTTAGCACTGAGCATATTTCTACCTTACAGAAAATTCCATTTGATATTTACTGGCTATATGAAACAACAGTCGATTACAACCTCTAAAGAGTACAAGCTGTCTTCTAATTATGAAACTATGTGCCATTTTGTACATAAGGCTGTGATCAGCATGGTCTGAAAAAAGGAGGCTTTAGATATCATTTTGAACTATTTAGTTACTGAAATGGAATTTTCAGAGCCTGCCAAAATGAATCCTATTCAGTCTGATGCAACAGGTGTTGGAATTCCAGCAGCTGCCTGCAACCCACATCTGGTAACAGTTAGGAGTTTAAAGGAAGTTCTGTAAGAACTGCTTATATATAAAAACTATTTATTGGTCAAATCTATGGGCCATATTCAGTCACCACTTGCACTTCACATAGCTCAGATTTTTTATATAGTTTTTAAAAATGGAATTCTGCTCCTCATGAAATTTCAGGAATCACAGGCACTGTTTGATAGCATGTGTGATTGGTGTGATAGGGTGTGTGTCATGGAAGGAATGCAGTTTATTGCACAAGGTGCAGATACATTTAAGTTGGTTCAGAAGAGATCTAAATTACATGGTGACCGTATACATCCTCTCATATCCACTTATCACGCCACAAGAGAAAAAGCAATTCTATTCCCATGGCTCTTACCACCTATAAAGACACCATAGCAATAGTATTTGATTATCAAGTAATGATTGGCCAAACAATAACAGTTATCACTAAACACTCTAAATATGGGATTCCTGGGCACTGGTATTCTGGGCTCCTCCTCCCGCCTGACATTCTTACTCACTTAAATGGGACTACTTACTCATCAGAGTAAAGATTGGAGGATCAGGCCCTTAACAATTATGCTCTTGTTTGTGCTGGGCCTTAATGCTCTGTCTCCTGTTCATTTGTGCACCACTCTAACCTGCTAGGGTGCTTTTGTCTCAAAAGCTTCAAGTCTCAAAAGTCCCAGCTCCATAGCCAAGTTGTAGTGTGAACCTGAATGGGAAGTGGTGGGCACTGGCTGGTAAAACCCACATCTTAGTCTGATTGCTTGGAAAGGGTCATAGCCATTGATCTGTGTAGTTACTGGCCACTTTTGATAAAATTCAACTGAAATCACACTGAGTTTGGTATCTGATAGGCTTTAATAGAGGACACGTCTTCTGCCCTTGCAGGAAGATTGACTCAGTGATCTGCTGGGGATTTAATTTCTTCAACTACTCTGATCAGCACAGTAGGGCACAGACATTTCCAGTGACTTCGGAGTTGTTTTTATTTTAAACAGGGACAATATGCAAAAGGAAGATGGGGTTTCTTCCAGTTTGGGAAGTGACAAGAAGTGCCCACAGGCTGCTAGCGTTTGGGTCAGGCTTTGCTTTGTGGTCTATCATGTATCAGAGTGATCAGGCTTTTCTTACTCTGCCATCCGCACTTATAATTGTGGTATCTAAGAGCCATAGAAAGAGACAGCTGCATTTCACGCAGTCGAAGCTATAGAGGCTGGAAATCTGTTATATTGAGGAGCTGCACCAAGACATACCACCTCCCACTAGCAAGCGGTCTTGCAGGAATAAAGCTGTGCTCTGCTTGTTCTATCCATACAGCAGGATACAAAAATTCTTAAAAGGCAAACAGCAGCAGTTGTGCTGCAGGTGACAAAACCTCAACCCTCTATATTATTCCTTTTGCAGAAACTCTCTCAAGTAAAAAAAACCAACCCTGAATGAACAGTGGCACCCAACGCCAAACAGGCCTCCACACGTAGGCCCACCTACATAGTCTCTCAGACTTTCATCTCCACAACCCTATTCCTTTTATGTTTTGTCTTAACTAAGGGGGGGAGGGATAGCTCAGTGGTTTGAACATTGGCCTGCTAAACCCAGAGTTGTGAGCTCAATCCTTGAGGGGGCCACTTAGGGATCTGGGGCAAAATCAGTACTTGGTCCTGCTAGTGAAGGCAGGAGGCTGGACTCAATGACCTTTCAAGGTCCGTTCTAGGAGACAGAATTTTAGTGGGAATAATAAAGATATCCAATCAGGACAGCATGGGAGTGGCTGTGAATTTTGTCTAAAATATCTTCAATACTTCTTACATAACCAGATCCCTCCCTATGTATTATGGAGAGGCAGTTGCAACTAGCTTTCATTATAAAGCCCCATTTTAGCCCCTCCCTGCAACTTTGGCTTAGAAAATGGGTTTATTTGGTACATTGACAGACTTACTCCAAAGACAGACAATCATTCCTGCAAAGTTTGAAAACATTCATCAGACTGTTTTGGAGTTATAGGTAAAACTATACAGTTACCCTGATTTGAAATGTTGACTCATCTACCATTTGTCTCCTCTAGCTCAAAAATGGCTTTTTGGCATCCCTTCAAACATTCCAAGCATAGCCTATATTTGAAGATAATAGGTTATAGTTAAACAAAGCCATAAATGACTTCTGTTGTGGATAAATAGGGGCCCAATCCTGCTTTCATTAGATTTCAAAGGGTTTTTTTTGCCATTGATTTTGCCAAGATCTTAATTTACACATGCACATCCTGAATAAACCAATGGAATGGAGATCTTAATTTCAGTCATTTCACACTATCATTTCTCAGTTAACTTTTAAAAGTATCACATCTGTGGCCAAAAAATGCACCAAGTTGACTGATTTAACCAATATTTTTGTTTTCTCCTCTGTGTTATGGGAAGGAGGCTGTATTTTGAGGTTAAATTGCTACATTACCCCTCTGTGTATATCTGATGCACAAATAGGTAACTGCAGAACAAACAACAGCAGGCTGGCTCTGCCATATTAATGGAAACATTTCTCACACAGCTAGTAAAAAACACCCTTTTTTTAGAAAAATCAAACTGCAATGTCAGTTCCGTTGTAAGGAGCAGTAAAAACAAGAGTGATCCTGTCTCTTAGGAACACAAGCAACTCTGGAACAAAATGACAAGGAAAGGATAATTACAGAGCATATTCAAAATAAGAATGTTATCTGAGTGGCACATAATAAAAAGATAATAATATCAAGAACATTATTATACAATGCTAATGAATGTATGCCTATTAATCATCCCCAGAACATGACAGTCTGATCTTTCTAGAGTGTAAAATTATATTTTTAAGGCTCATATACTTTGAAATATTAATGACAAATTATTTGTGGGAAAGGATGCTGATTTAAAACAGGTATTAGTACACAGTATAGCTTAATCAGAGATCTAAATGGTTGTCTCGTTTTGCAGTTTAGTGCATTTGTTTAATTACAAGTTATTTTTCAGTTTTCTGCTATTTAATTATGAGCTATAACTTACTATGGCGGGTTGTGTTATATACATGACATATGTTCTCTTAACTATTAGCATTTCTATTAATGAGTAATAAAACACAATCACATACTTTCAAAATTCAAAGATATTTTGCTTTGTTTGGGATGATCCAATCAATTTTTATTGCCACTGAAAAACAAAAGTCTAAATGCAAATACCCAAAGAACAATGCAACTGTATTCTATATAGCATCTTTTACATAAACCATAGTAGAGGGCTCTTTACCAGACAAAAGGTATAAGATCCAGTTGCTGGAAGCTGAAGTTAGATAATTTCCAACTACAAGTAATGCACTTAAGAAAAACAACAGCGAGTAATTAATCATTGGAAGAACTTATATAGGCATGTGGTGAAATCACCACACTTGAACTCTTTAAACCAGTGCTGGATGTCTTTCTAAGAGATCTGCCCTAGTTCACAGAGAAGTTACGGGCTATAGGTGCTGTGATCTCTGTTACGGAGGAGGTCAAAGTAGATGATTGTAATGGTCCCTTCTGGCCTTAACCTATGAAGAAACTCCAGTTCTAAAGTAGCTTTAAAAAGTTACACGTTGCCACATTAAATAAGAGAAAAACAGAAATGGGAGGGAGAAATGAAGTGATTTATGGAATGAAGAAAAAGACATTTTCAGCTGGGATTTGAAAGTGGAGAATCAATGTAAGAGATGGCAAGATCTTGAGAGAAGGTGGTACTCCCATCAGCAGTTAAGTGTGAATGTGGAGGAGTGGTAGAAGAAGGCAAGAACAACATGGGAGGTCCAAGAGATACTAGATAATGTTTTCACTACACCAAGTCCATAAAGGGTTTAATGACAACAAGGAGCCAATGGAGTAGTTTGAGAATGGGGTAAATGTAGCTGCACTTCAGGTGAGCACCTGAATTCTGCAGAGGCTGAACGCTGGGACTTTGGGAGGATTCCAAGGAGGAAGATGCAGCAGTCAATATGTAAATGATTTCAGCAGAGGAATCCTGGCAGTAGCATACATAGGCTGTGTTGTAAAAATAGCAAATAGGCAGATTTGCAGACATAGGCAGTTAGGGAGAACAGGAGAGTTCAGAGTCAAGCAGGATGTCAGAATGAGAGAGAAATTGCAAAAGGAAAAAGCAAGTAAAAGGAAGGAGAGAGGAGATGGGGCTATATTTGAGGAGGCTCCTTTTGCTCACAGGAACTTTTCTCCTTCTGAAAAGTTTTGCAGCTTCATCTTAGCTGAAGAAAGTTAGTTTCTTGCTCAAGGCAGAGAGCATGATCAGAAAGAGTTCACTATAAGAAGGCAAAACTAATGAACAGATGAATGTCATCAGGGTAAAGCTAACAGTTAAAGGGAGAGCTAAGCAGTCCAAAAAAAGAGATAAGTGAGGTGAACATTCTGGGATGCAGAAAAGGAGATCAGGTCTTGGCAGAGGAGTTACTACCCGAGATAGAAGAAAAAAGTAGCCTGCTAGGTAGAAGCAGAACCCTGACAAGAGAGATTGTAATGTGTCTCAAGAAAATGGAGTGATGGTTTATATTAAAATTGTTGCCCTACTTGTAGATTGAATTGGATCACAAACTACAGTATAGTCTTCAACAAGGTTCTAAGAAGAGCTCTCCCTACCACTGGAACTTGCTTTTTTGGGGGCCATGTGTGGAAAATTTATCTAAGAAAACGAACTACAGTCTGCTGTTTTGCTATTGTAGTTCTCAGGCCTGTTTGGCCTATGGAGCACCATGTCTTGTAGTATTTTAAATACTACAATCTTGTTATTTGTGGGGCACTTTTTTGTTTTTAATATGGAATTTTCTTTTCATAGAATCATAGAATATCAGGGTTGGAAGGGACCTCAGGAGGTCATCTAGTCCAACCCCCTGCTCAAAGCAGGACCAATTCCCAACTAAATCATCCCAGCCAGGGCTTTGTCAAGCCTGACCTTAAAAACCTCTAAGGAAGGAGATTCCACCACCTCCCTAGGTAACCCATTCCAGTGCTTCACCACCCTCCTAGTGAAAAAGTTTTTCCTAATACCCAACCTAAACCTCCCCAACTGCAACTTGAGACCATTACTTTTGGATGGTTCATCTGCAGCTTGGGAAAACCTATAGGAAAGCAGCAATAGAGAGCCCAGGATTTCCAGAAACAATATAGAAAGCATTTCTGCAAATGACTGCTTAAAAAAAAAAAAAGAATAATCAAAGGCAGGTGGTGAAGAAAAAGTGAATTGCTTTGCTCGACAATTTGGCTATCAGTTCAAGTACTTGAAAACAAGCTTATACAGAGACAGTTTAATTAAACCTGATTAACTCACAGTTAGGCTACAAAGGAATGGAAACACTTAATTAGCAGGTAGTAAATGCAGCTGGAGAAGGTGTTTAAGTCAGGGATTGTGGAAGGGTGACCTAAGACCTAAAAGGGAGTGGGGGTAAAGCTTGGCTCATCACACAGAATTTGTAAGTTTGGTAACTTCCACATATCCAACAGCTGCAAAAATGCTCCAGGGAATAAAAATTCAACAGCAACATTAACTCAACAAAACCTACATAGGAAGGCTCAGCAAAAAGGCTGACATATGAGATCTTAAAGTTCTAACTCTCTTGCTCCCTTTCAGGTGGCATCCAGGGACCCAAAAGGACAATTCCTGCCAATTCAGATTTCACATGCTGAAAGGCACAACAAGACCCAGCACTTGGAACATAAAATTGTACATCCCAGTCTCTCTGTCAATTTGATGGTTCCTTTTTGGCATCTTCTGAAAGGCAGGAGTGTAAGCATGGAGGCTTGGGAGAGGAGAAAACTGGTTTGCTTGGAGCAAGTAGGGGAACTTCTGGCTAAAACTTGCTTAGGTGTGAACCTGAGTGCATCTCTTAATCAGCAAGGGAGATTAATTTGTAACTAAATTATTTCTGAGGAACTGTTTTCTTTCATACTTGCCATGTGCTGACGATGTTTTAAAAATCATGTCCACATTATCTGAACACAAAGTAAAAAAAAGTGTATAGAGCACCCCAGTGTTTTATGTTTCCCTAGCTCAGTAACAACTAAACAGATTTAGTGCAACTTTGCCCAAAGGTGATTTGTTCTATTTGGAAGGGACCAACTATGAGAAATTTCAACATAAAGAATTGTCTGAGAAATGTAATGGAAAAGTGTTTAGAATGGACTATACCCAATGCAACCTGAACTACATAGAATCATAGAAGATTAGGGTTGGAAAAGACCTCAGGAGGTCATCTAGTCCAACCCCCTGCTCAAAGCAGGACCAACTCCAACTAAATAATCTGCTGGCAATGTTCCTACTAATGCAGCCCAATATGCCGTTAGCCTTCTTGGCAACAAGGGCACACTGATGTCTTGTATCCAGCTTCTCGTCCACTGTAATCCCCAGGTCCCTTTCTGCAGAACTGCTGTTTAGCCAGTCGGTCCCCAGCCTATAGTGGTGCATGGGATTCTTTCGTACTAAGTGCAGGGCTCTGCCCTTGTCCTTGTTGAACTCACCAGATTTATTTTGGCTCCATCCTCCAATTTGTCTAGGTCACTCTGGACCCTATCCCTACCCTCCAGCGTATCTATCTCTCCCCTCAGTTTAGTGTCATCTGTGAACTTGCTGAGGGTGCAATCCATCCCATCATCCAGATCATTAATAAAGATGTTGAACAAAACCGGCCCCAGGACCGACCCCTGGAGCACTCCGCTTGATACTGGCTGGCAACTAGACATCAAGCCGTTGATCACTACCATAGATGCCGACTTCTACAGGCACTGGTGGGTGCTTGACCTCCCTCTGTCCCCTGCCCCGCCCCCATTCCAACCCCTTCCCCAAAGTCTCCACCCCAACTCCGCCTCCATTCCAACCCTGCCCCGGCCCCGCCTCCTCCCGAGCATGCCACGTTCCCACTCCTCCCCCCTCCCTCACGGAGCCTGCTACAGCTGTTTGGTGGCAGCAAGCGCTGGGAGGTAGGCGGAGGAGCGGGGACGCGCCACACTGAGGGGACGAGGTGAGGTGAGGTGGCACAGGGACCTTGGCTGCCGGTGGGTGCAGAGCACCTACTAAGTTTTCCCCGTGGGTGCTCCAGCCCCGGAGCACCCACGGAGTCGGCGCCTATGATCACTACCCATTGAGCCCGACAATCTAGCCCCCTTTCTATCCACCTTATAGTCCAGTCATCCAATCCATACTTTTTTAATTTGCTGACAAGAATACTGTGGGAGACTGTATCAAAAGCTTTGCTAAAGTCAAGATATCCCCATATCCACAGAGCCAGTTATCTATTCATAGAAGGGAATCAGGTTGGTCAGGCATGACTTGCTGTTGGTGAATCCATGTGGACTGTTCCTGATCACCTTCCTCTCCTCTAAGTGCTTCAAAATGGTTTCCTTGAGGATCTGCTCCATGATTTTTCCAGGGACTGAGGTGAGGCTGTAGTTCCCCGGGTTCTCCTTCTGGCCCAAATTAGAGGATTGGGCCAAAAGAAACCTGATGAGGTTCAACAAGGACAAGTGCAGACAATAGGCCTGCACTTAGGACGGAAGAATCACATGCACTGTTACAGACTAGGGACCGAATGGCTAGGAAGCAGTTCTGCAGAAAAGGACCTAGGGGTTACAGTGGACGAGAAGCTGGATACGAGTCAACAGTGTGCCCTTGTTGCCAAGAAGGCTAACGGCATTTTGGGCTCTATAAGTAGGGGCATTGCCAGCAGATCGAGGGACGTGATCATTCCCCTCTATTCGACATTGGTGAGGCCTCATCTGAAGTACTGTGTTCAGTTTTGGGCCCCACACTACAAGAAGGATGTGGAAAAATTGGAAAGAGTCCAGGAGGACAACAAAAATGATTAGGGGGCTGGAGCACATGTCTTATGAGGAGAGGCTGAGGGAACTGGGATTGTTTAGTCTGCAGAAGAGAAGAATGAGGGGGGATTTGATAGCTGCTTTCAACTACCTGAAAGGGGGTTCCAAAGAGGATGGATCTAGACTGTTCTCAGTGGTATCTGATGACAGAACAAGGAGTAATGGTCTCAAGTTGCAGTTGGGGAGGTATAGGTTGGATATTAGGAAACACTTTTTTACTAGGAGGGTGGTGAAGCACTGGAATGGGTTACCTAGGGAGGTGGTGGAATCTCCTTCCTTAGAGGTTTTTAAGGTCAGGCTTGACAAAGCCCTGGCTGGGATGATTTAGTTGGGAATTGGTCCTGCTTTGAGCAGGGGGTTGGACTAGATGACCTCCTGAGGTCCCTTCCAACCCTGATATTCTATGATTCCCTTTTTTAAAGAAGGGCACTATATTTGCCTTTTTCCAATTGTCCGGGACCTCCCCCGATCGCCACGAGTTTTCAAAGATAACGGCCAATGGCTCTGCAATTACATCAGCCAATTCCCTCCGCACCCTCGGATACTTTAGATCAGGACCCATAGACTTGTGCATGTCCAGCTTTTCTAAATAGGCCTTAACCTGTTCTTTCACCACTGAGGGTTGCTCACCTCCTCCCCATACTGTGTTGCCCAGGACAGCAGTGTGGGAGCTGACCTTGTCTGTGAAGACTGAGTCAAAAAAAGCATTGAGTACTTCAGCTTTTTCCACATCATGTCACTATGTTGCCTCCCCCATTCAGTAAGGGTCCCACACTTTCCCTGACCTTCTTCTTGTTGCTAACATACCTGAAGAAATCCTTCTTGTTACCCTTCACGTCCCTTGCTAGCTGCAACTCCAATTCTGCCTTGGCCTTCCTGATTACACCCCTTCAAACTCGAGCAATATTTTTATACTCCTCCCTAGTCATCTGTCCAAGTTTCCACTTCTTGTAAGCTTCCTTTTTGTGTTTAAGCTCACCGAAGATTTCACCGTTAAGCCAAGCTGGTCGTGTGCCATATTTGCTATTCTTTCTGCACATCGGGATGGTTTGTTCCTGCGCCCTCAATAAGGCTTCTTTAAAATACAGCCAGCTTTCCTGGACTCCTTACCCCCTCATATTAGCCTCCCAGGGGATCCTGCCCATCAGGTCCCTAAGGGAGTCAAAGTCTGCTTTTCTGAAGTCCAGGTTCCATATTTTGCTACTCTCCTTTCTTCCTTTTGTGAGGATCCTAAACTCAACCATCTCATGGTCACTGCTGCCCAGGTTGCCACCTGCTTCTACTTCCCCTACCACTTCTTCCCTGTTTGTAAGCGGCAGGCCAAGAGGAGAACCGCCCGTGGTTGGTTCCTCCAGTAGCTGCACAAGGAAGTTGTCCCCAACAGTCTCCAAAAACTTCCTGGATTGTCTGTGAACTGCTGTATTGCTCTCCCAGCAGATACTAATATCTACAGTATCACTTGTTTCATATACTGCCATTCATACATATATGCATTGCAGTTGATGGAATGTGGACATTCAGCTAGGACTACAGTGTTTAAATCACATAATGTGATAAGTGGTCAGACTAGGTCTAGACAATGGCAGTGGGAAATGGGAAGACTTGGGGAATTGGAGCTTACTTTTTTGTGCAAGTATTATGTGGCTCCCGCAGGGAAAAGAAATGATACACGATTGGATTTGAAGACAGTAAAGGGATTAACCTCCAAACAAGATAAAGGGTGACAGTCATAGGTATGAACAGATTAGCAATGAGCCCCATTGGAAATACTTTGGGCAATGAGGAGAAACTGGCTGTGACTAATACCTATATCACGACATTGTATAAAACTGCAAAAGCATGGGAAAATGTACAGTAAATATTGCCTATTTCCTGAAGACTATTTTACTTCTTCTCACAAATAAACTATGTCAGTGTATTCTTTTCTCTTGTGCAGTTTTATCTGTCACATGCAGTAGATATTAGAAAAAAAGATTCCCATTCTACATGAAAGGGCTTTAGAAGTTTCACATTGTCCCAATTCTGAATGTCTGATATATAGACTGAGAATTAATTAAAAAAAAAAAATAGGGGACCTGTGGCTAGGTACAATGGAATAAAATGGACTATTCCTTCCATTGTCCTTGCTCCGGAAACTGCAGGCTATTCCTTGAATACTCATTTCAATCAATTTTTAAAGACAGAGAGACTGGGTGAATATCATTTACAAAATATTCTGCAAAACAATCCTCCATTTCTGTGTCTGCTTTAAAAACCACACAGCAGAAGAAACAACCTAAAATTATTTCTGTGAATTGAACAGGAATGCTCACATAATCACTGGAAATGCCTTTAATTGGTGTGGCTCAGTGAATCATTTGCTGCTCTGGAACTCCTTTCATATCCTGGCACTCGTGGTCCAGTCAGCCCTTTGTTTATCATATTCAGTATGAGTTTCCGGATCTCCAACAAAGTGGTATTTACTCCAAGGAGGGGAAAACTACAGCAATCCAATAAATTCCATTAGCCTAACATGCAGAAACATCTGCTGGGCATTGAGCAGCTCACTGACTGTTGATGAGCTGAGGATCAGCTCCATTTGCATCCGGCATGTACAAAGACTGTGGTGGGGGGAAGAAAGAGAGACAGGCAGGCCACAATTCTCTCTGTGGCTGCAGTCCTTTACATTCCCCCAGTGACATAAAGGGAATCTTTCCCACCCCATCACAGAGAGCCCGAGGAGGCAGAGGTGAAGTGTGCTGCACTCCAGCTATACCCAAAAGCCTCCCGGCACCTTTTGACTGTGCCTCATAAGAGACAGAGAGCTCAGAATCAGAGCCAGAAAGTTGCTATCCACAAGGAAGCAGACAGACATACAAAGGAGGAGACCCTGGTGCAAATGGCTGTTGGAACTGGTTAGCATATGTTTTCCAAAAACAGAACGAAAAGCAACTGTAAGAGGTCTAAAGATAGTTCATCTGGTTAGCGGACTGCTCAAAAACCTATCATGATTGTACCTCTGGCCTGGTAGATGAACACCTAGATATTAGCAATTTAAGATAAACATGAAAAAGAGGACTGTAATAGTTCAGATGGGACAAGCCTAAAGTATTGTGTGAATAAAGATTTAAGAGGAACATTCAAGGGAAAGATGAATTGCATCAATTTTCCAATTCCCTAAATAATAAACTGGAAAAAAACTTTAATGCTACAGCTCTTGAGAATCTGTTCATAATACTAGCCAAGCTCAGAGCATTTGACCTGAGCAGATATTCTTGACAGTTCAAGAAAAGGTAAGAGTCATGAATTATGTCTATTGTTCTCTTTCCTAGTGGAGCTCATCTGCATTATTCATCTAATGGTTGGTAGAAGCCTATTTGGTCACCAGCACCACACTCAGTATTGTCTGAGTGCCTGACGTGAGGCTGAGAATGACCAGTAGGCAGTGACTTAATTTGGACATACTGAGCAGACACTCCCAACATGTGCTATGTTTTGTACACACCCTTTTGATCATTCTGCTCCAGTAAGCCTCCCACTATACTCATAGTATAGATGACTGCTGTCTGCAGCGCCAGCAAGGAAGTGCTGCCCCAAACGATTTACAAATCCCTCATATTTAGAGATACTGTACACATTCAGTTAATTTGGATTAGAGAAACAAAGCATTAAGTCCCTATGTATTAATAATCTGATTGCTTCACTGGAGAATTTATCCACAAAAGTTACACCTGCAACCCTATTTATTTTTAAAATATTTCTTCTGGCAACTTGGAACAGACTTATTTGGTTCATCTAACATTTACTCACATAAGACAGAGTATAAAGCTTAAGTGTGGTTCTTTCCCTCCTTTATTAAGATCACATAGTCTGTTGTGTGTAAAATAAATTACACAGGAAATATTGTTCCAAGGAAGCAAATACCTTATCTGGGGTATTAGAGATTACTAGGTAATGAATTATGTGGCTAAACACTTTTTGTGGAGGAAACAGGATTTACCACTATGAGAACACAGTTCTACTAGGAAGTAGAGCTATTATTTGGTTTCCCCTTTTTGATGATCTCCTAGTTCTAAGATCATTGAAACATCTCCTTCCTAGCCCATCGGTAATTTATTCCCCCTGCTTATAACACTATGCTCCCTATAATCTCAAGTTTCAGACTCTGTTCTAGCTTCATTTTGTGCAACTATTACATACTGTGAATCTCATCTTCAAAATGATACGAGCTCTGCTGTGAATCGCGTTAAACTACGAAACAACCCAATCCCAGCTGAGAAGGAATAAATGCCTGGAGATAAACTAGACTTGCATGTTCTTGGAAGTATACTACTGCCAAGTTCACTGCTCAGAATCCTCTCCATTATTTCCATGTTAAGATTGCTCTATTCTTGGTAAACTATTGTTTCATGGGTCCAAAGTGGCATCAGGATATTAATATGATTTAGAAAGCAAAACAGAACACCACCACCGCTATCACACTTAATTATGGAATGAATATGAGCAAGTTCACTGAGGCGATGGCATGAAGCGAAGCAAGATCATTTGTTTCCTGAATACTAGACTGGTTCTGCTAGGATGTCAAACAAAATCTGTCCTCAAATTCATGCATTAATTTTTTTAAAGTTATTTTGTGCTCCCCCCTCCATCTTTTTAAACTTGTAGTATGTTTTAGCCTTTCAAAGAAAACAACACCTAAAAGATAAAGGACATTAAAATCTACTGGAACATCCCAATGCCAGGCACCAACTCACTTCTTCCACAAGACCCACAATCATCAATATAGCTATCTTTTCTGCACTTAACAATACTAAGAGACAAAAGTAGAATTCCTATCATGGGATTCAAACTATAGTATGGATTTTGAGCAGGTGTGCTTATGAAATTCTACTCCTCTATATTTGTTCTGTATAGTTGTATTTTAGCTTTCCTCACAGTTCTATTTGACCCTGTGCTTGACTTGGAAGGGTTAATGGCACAAGTTTCCCAGGACAAACTGTTTCCTTTCTCTCACATGCCAGTTACAAAACTCCTTTTGAAGTACCCCGCTACTTTTAATCTCTCTCACTACTTCTGAGTATCAGGTTTGGACTCAATGTTTTCATGCTGGGAATCAAATCACAGCAAATTAACTGACCTAGTTTAAATGTAATAGTCTAACTAGATGTATTTATGTGAGAAAGTAATCACATTCTATTCTATGCTGCAATATGGCATATCACATTTATTGGCGTAGATCTAAATAGCTATGCAGAATTAGCTTCCTCAGTCTGTGATTCCGGACAGACAGGTCCTTATCCTCCCTAGACTGATTTTCCCCCCAACATGGCTACCCCTCATTCTTTCTATGAATGCCTGTTGCATTTCCTGTTGATGAAACAAAGTAAAGAGATTTAATTTAGTCTAAAAGTGTCTACTGATGGAATTGCATGTTCTCTTCTCTTGTCGACAGAGCAGAATTTGGATGCTTCAGAAATTAAAAGATTTCTGTGAAGCTTAATTCAATGTCTTAAGATAGGACTCCATTACCTCTTAGCACAGAGATATGCTGGCCATGTCTGGACCATTTCACAGAAAAACAAGAATCAGTTATAGAATGTCAACCTGTGATGTCCCATAAGCAACTTCTCATATAAATGATAAGCTTGGGGCTGGAGATGAGTATCACAAAGAAATGGTGCGTTTTTGAGAGGACTAGGCCAAGCACCATCTTACAAGTCCATCAGTGGAAAGAAAGAAGAGCCATATAGGTTCCCTTATTATTTCCACTCTACATTGCCATTTGGCAAAACTATTTTTTGGGGGAATGGGGGGGAAGAGTTGTAGGGCAAAAGCTTACTAACATGTTCTTCTAGTGAACTTTGTTTTACACATACTACAAAAAAATTAAGGTGTGACTAAAACTGACTCGAGCCAGCTGAAACTCTACCCTTAACTACCTCTCCTAACCCCCGAAAATTGCAAAGAGCAGGAGGCTTTACATAACATGTACTGAAACCACTACATAACATTGGGATGGCTAAGAAGAGTTTCCATCTAACTGGTAAATAGTTTTAGTCATTGAAATCCGTTGTGCATGTCTACATTTGTTTAGTTTAAGAAGGGAGTATACAGGAGTTGACTATGCACTGAGATGGACTAGCATGTTAATACATATCTTTCAAAATCCTTTTTCATTTAAAAAAATACCTTTGTATCAAGGTTTATTGGATAAATAGTGTTTTGGCACATACACTACATTGATAAAGATGCAAGATTGTTTTAAACTTGAATACAGCCTATTTCAAACAAAATAGAAAAGACTTTTGACTGGCCAAGTATAAAACTAATACCTTAAACACCTTAAGAGACTCACCGAATAAAGGAATTATGAAGTCTTCATTTCTCCAGGGGTTTCTTACCAAAGCTATTAGATTATAGATGTGTCTTGTATAGGCTCACTGCACAAAAGAATTATAAAAGCACCATAAATTGGATTTTTCGTCTTTTTCACAAGAGTTAAAAGAAATACCACTAACTCTCTGAAGAAAAGTTAGTGCTTTAGAGACTCACTTAGGATGAGCAGGAGTTAAAGGCACAGGGACTGATGAATGGTGATTACCCTAACCTTGAAAAGCATATTAAACCAACACATTTATTATGTAGGAACTCATCTATTCAGATTTCCACCCATTAAAAAACAGAAGCAGTTATTAGCTGATGATCTGCCAACTTGTGGCCACACACTAGACCTAAGTAGTTAGCAAAGTCCTCCATCCAGTGGTCAGTCTCTGTAAGTGCATCTTTCACATTTCTACAGCAGAAACTCAGAGACCCCTCTTTGAGTTGTAGGCATCTGTAGTAAATGATCCAGATTGCTGTCACCCAAGAACAGTGCCAGCTGGAGCAGTGAAAAGCATTGCTCAGGTGAGAACTGCTCAGCATACATCCTACAGTTTTAGTGGAATAATCGGTGCCAAATGAATAGTTCGAAAGAATAACTTACTGGCCCCTCCTAAGTTTTACTGCAGTGGAAGCCCTTCATAGGATACCAAAATGATGCATAAGAAGAGTCTCAGTGGCTTTTATACATTGACTTCCCATCCAAGGCATTGTTCGAGTTACAATAGATTTATGAAAAGTCATGCCAAAATAAGAAAAATGCATTAAGTCTCCTTCCCAACAACTTGCTAAAAAAAAAGGAGAGGCATCTTCTTGGCTATTCAGTCATGACCTACACATTCAGTTTTCCGCACATCCACCCTCTTTACATGTTACTACTCATATGCAGCGATAACCACCACTCTGGACACATCTTGCCAAATCTCAGACAGCAGCTGATAAAGACTTCCTGATTTTTTTTTTCCTGAGTGATCAACACATTTCAACCCTAACCTAGAACACCTCAATCCAGTTTTGCATCCCTATGCAGGTATGCCAACATATGGCAACTGCTGACCTAATGCCACATCCCCCGCCCCACCATCACTTCCAGACCTATCAAGAATGACTTCTGTCCATGGCTGTAATTGCTGTGATATAAGCCCACAGAGCTAAAATTTGAATTTGGTTCTCAAGAGATGAAATGCTCGAGACCTAAAACCCACTGTACTATGAAACTAGTTTAACTATTAGGGGTTAGGATGAGTCCTTAATGAGGGGCAGATTACCCCACTTCTGCCAACTTTGGCATTTCTTGCACCTTCCTTTAATGCATTTGGTGTTGTCCACTGTTGGAGACAGAATATTTGACTGAACAGACCATGGCATGATCCACAATGGCAATTCCTGTACATTTAATTTTTGCATCCATTTAATTAAAAACAGAGGAAGATGACAATTGAAAATTTAGAAATCCAGATTCAGAAATAGGCTATTCTCTCTCCTGCCTTGCTGAACTATCCTTCTTTATGCAGATTAATAGATAAAAATCTTTAGAGCGAACACTGAAGAGCAGGACAGGGTAAAGGTAGGGCACCAGACTACAAATAAAACAAATTTAACATGCCATGGATTATTTTGATCCCTACATGCAACAAATCAATAAGAAATTAAAATGCTCAAGTCTGTTTACAGTGTCGAAGACACGATAGCATTCTTGAATTCTAAGAATTCTTTAGAGTTTTGGTGGACCAGAAGAAGCAACAAATTAATGTTAAACAAGTAAATTTGTTTTCTTTCATGAAACTAATTTAAAGGCCCAGACTAACAGGAAGGAACTAACTACAAGAATCAGAATGGTGTGTGTCTCTGTTCTTTGCAAAACAAAAGAGAATTCAGGATGAAGTTTTATTACCACGAAGGACAAACTTAAAGGGCCTAAGAACAACAACTGTGAGGAAGTGCAGAAACATACCAAGAACGGGGCCGGGGGGGCGGGGGGGGAGAAGAGGAGAGGAGAGGAGAGGAAGATGCTCTTCACCTAGAGAACTCTACTTGTTTTACAGCAGGGAAACAACAAATTGGACAGACACAGCTTAACTACAGATGAACAAACCTGCAACAATACAAAGCAAAGCATGGGACCAATGTTGCAGTGTAACCTCCACAGACAGAATTCCAAAGGTGGTGGACAAAGGTCATGAAATAAAGTTGACTACGAGTTCTATTCACAGAAATAGACAAGACTCTAGTATACTGAAAAATTCAAAGTTCTGAAGGTATATGTGCTAATTTGTGCTCATACCTGCTTTTACAAAGTAAAATTTTTTGTCTAACCCATTTCACCTATAGCAGGGGCTCTCAAACTGGGGGTCAGGACCCTCAGGAGGTCCCAAGCTGTCAGCCTGCACCCCAAACCCTGCTTGCATCCAGCATTTATAATGGTGTTAAATATATTAAAAAGTGTTTTTAATTTATAAGGGGGGTTGGACTCAGGGGTTTGCTATGTGAAAGGGGCACCAGTACAAAAGTTTGAGAACCACTGACCTATAGCATTCTTCTACATGTAACATCTTCATCAACAAGATTTAAGTTGTCACCTTAAAACTACTAGAAAGTCCAGAGTACTAAAATTACTACTGTTTTGCAGTGTTTATATATAAATTGATGTATCAAAAGCCAATAGATGGACTTAGCTTTAGAGTTTAGAACAGACAGTATTGCACTAATTGGTCATCTGGCATAATGTTGGACAAGAAGCACATAATAAACTCCTCTCTGATTAGTAAATCCTAATCAAGTCCTAAATCGAGTAGTGTGCTCCCTAGTGACCTGATAACAGATTGGCCCATTGTAGCTGCTGTATGGCGGAGACAGCTGAAGGGCTTGTGTTGACAGCACTAGATTTAAACCTGAGAACAGGAGAGGAGGGATTTTCAGGAAAGGGGCCCTGCTTGTGGAGCTTGCTCCTTGTCAAGGTACAGTGAACTTCTCATTCAGGGATTTGCATGCCTTTGTCTTTAGGCTGTACAGGTCCTTGTACCTGCCCCCACTGGAAGGGTTTGGGGTGTTAGTGATAGGGGAATCAAACTGTTACTGGCCCAGGATGATTGGGTGCAAAGTACTTGGAAACAGCCAGTGCTATCTTCTGTCCCTGACATGAGCCACCCAGCACCACAGCTCACACCCCTTAACTGTTTCTGTTTAAGCATGTGAACACATGGAGACCTCAGTCCCTCTGGCAGGAACAAAGCTACTGCCAGTCAGCGGGCACCCCCTACATGACAGACTCTGTTGTAGGGATTTGGGGAGTGCAAGATCGGATACTGACACCAGCTGGTGCCTATACTTCCCTGTTGTATATACACCTCTACCCCGATATAACGCTGTCCTCGGGAGCCAAAAAAATCTTACCACATTATATTGAACTAGCTTTGATCCGCCGGAGTGCACAGCCCTGCCCCCCCGGAGCACTGCTTTACCGCGTTATATCCGAATTCGCGTTATATCAGGGTAGAGGTGTATTGCCTGAGACAGTAATTAGGTGGACTGCACCCAACCCATGCCAACCTGGGGAAGCTGGTTAGACTGGCCTCGGAATTAGATGTAGTCACAGGCATCAGGGGAAGTCCAATGGCTTAGTGGCTAGAGCCTTTCCGCCCCCTCCACGGATCATTCAGACCCTCCTGGTACTAGGCCCAGACAGAAGGCACCCCCATGAAGAGATGGGATCCCAGCCAGGCTGCTCCTGGATGAGTTTCAATACCCAGACTGTGCAGTGGAGACACATTTGAGAGATCTAGGGGGAGCACGAGAGAGTGACACAGAGCAGCTCTGAACGGTGCTATAAAGGAGGACAGACCCTTCTGCAGCAGCTTTTATACATGGACTTTCCATACAGGACATGATGCTGTAGCTTGCTCCATTACAAAAAACTTGTAGAAAGTAATAATATGGGGAAACAGAATAGACAGTTCAGGAAATAAGTTTATTTTACATTTGTGTGTATTTAAAGGGCTCTGGGAAGTTGTACACGACCTTCTCCAAGACCTGGCAAGAGTGAACTGTACAATAAGGCCATTAGTGACAAGAGTAAGTTTTAGAAAGATATATTAGATCTCCTTCCAAACAAAACCTAACCTATTACAAAAGAAGTACTAAGATACAGAACAAGAATTTAAGCATGAGGTTTTCAAGCTTTGCCAAACACAATATTACAGGGAAGTCAGTGATCAGTTCACCCCCTTCAACATCATTTGATTTAACTACCACAGAGTGATAGCCATCTCTCTGGACTTTTCCTCTTGCCAAATCACATAGGAAAGGGGCGATCAGACTTCCTGCTACACTTCCTCACTGAATGACCAGTGCACACTGCATTACCTCAGGCATCCCTCTTGCAGGCTACTGTCAATAATGCACAGTCGCATACACATTTGGTCCTGCAACTACATATTGACACAGTGACCTCTGAGCCACATTTCCCTTGGGAAGAGATCTCTTGCCCTGCTGCAGCTGAGATGAGGCACAAGGAAAACAAACAAATTGGATGCGTGCACTGAATGTGTCAACAGTAACATTTCCTATAGCTCTTACTCCACATTTGAGCATTTAAGTGACCAACCGACAATGAGCTTCCACAAAGGATGTAGGCCTGAGGGTTTGAGTCTAAAATGAGGGACTCATGCCATGTTGGTTCAGTTATAAGAATGTTCCACATCATGTCTCATGAATGTATTATAATTATCATACGTTTAAGTGAGGAAATGTACCAGCCAGATGTCCTTAACTTTATTCTGTTTTTTTGTGCAGCTCCCTGGCCTTGGTTTAGCATCCACAGGTGTTCAAGTCACTAACTGAGGAACATTTCAAAGCTAATCGAAGTACCAGTGTTTCAGGGTCTCTATTCCATGGGTCTCTTCACAGACTTTTTGGTTATGCAAAGAAACTTCCTTACTGACTTCAAAGGACAGGTCCTGTACTTGCTTGAAGCTCCTGCAAACAAGTCAGACAGACTACAATTAGCCACGGTAATTGCTTTAACTTAATTAAATGAGCAGTAAAGTGGTAGAAGATGGGGATTTGCTTACCAATATAGCAAGAACTTGGGGGTGTTGTACAGGGAGAGGTCCCTGGGTTCAGTCATGAGCAGGCCTGTGAGTTTTTCCATTTCATGTTATTTCTAGGGCTGTCAAGCGATTAAAAAACTAATCATGCTGCTAAACAATAGAATACCATTTATTTTAAATATTTTTGGATGTTTCTTACATTTTCAAATATATTGATTTCAATGACAACACAGAATACAAAATGTACAGTGCTCACTTTATTTTTGATTACAAATATTTGCACTGTAAAAAACAAAATAGTATTTTTCAATTCACCTCATACAAGTACTGTAGTGCAATCTCTTTATCATGAAAGTTGAACTTACAAAGGTAGAATTATGTAAAAAAATAAAAAACAACAACAACAACAAAAAAAAACCCTATTCAACAATAAAACAATGTAGGCTCTGAAGTCTTGCAAGTCCACCCAATCCTACTTCTTGGTCAGCCAATCACTCAGACAAACAAGGCTCGTTACAATTTGCAGGAGATAATGCTGCCTGCTTCTTGTTTACAATGTCTCCTGAAAGTGAGAACAGGTGTTCGCATGGCACTGTTATAGCTGGCGTTGCAAGATATTTACATGCCAGATGCACTAAAGATTCATATGTCCCTTCACGTTTCAACCACCATTCCAGAGAACATGCTTCGATGCTGATGATCGGTTCTGCTTGATAACGATACAAAGCAGTGCGGACTGATGCATGTTCATTTTCATCATCTGAGTCATATGCCAGCAGCAGAAGGTTGATTTTCTTTTTTTGGTGGTTTGGGTTCTGTAGTTTCTGCATCAGAGTGTTGCTCTTTTAAGACTTCTAAAAGCATGCTCCACACCTCGTCCCTCTCAGATTTGGACGGCACTTCAGATTCTTAAACCTTGGGTTGAGTGCTTTCGCTATTTTTAGAAATCTCACATTGGTATCTTCTTTGCATTTTGTCAAATCTGCTGTGAAAGTGTTCTTAAAACGAACATGTGCTGGGTCATCATCCGAGGCTGCTATAACATGAAATATATGCAGAATGTGGGTAAAACAGAGCAGGAGACATACAATTCTCCCCCCAAGGAGTACAGTCACAAATTTAATTGACGCATTATTTTTTTAACGAGCATCATCAGCATGTCCTCTGGAATGGTGGCCAAAGCATGAAGGGGCATACAAATGTTTAGCAAATCTGGCATGTAAATACCTTGCAACACCGGCTACAAAAAAGTGCCAGGCGAATGCCTGTTCTCACTTTCCGGTGACATGGTAAAATAAGAAGCAGGTAGCAGTATCTCCCATCAATGTTGAAAAACTTGTTTGTCATATCCATTGTCTGAACAAGAAGTAGGACTCAGTGGACTTGTAGGCTCTAAAGTTTTATACTGTTTTGTTTTTGAATGCAGCTCTGTAACAAAAAAAAAAATCTGCATTTGTAAGTTACACTTTCACGATAAAGAGATTGCACTTCAGTACTTGTATGAGGTGAACTGAAAAATACCCTTTTGTTCATCATTTTTACAGTGCATATATTTGTGAACAAAAATAAAGTCTGCACTGTGCACTTTGTATTTTGTGTTGTAATTGAAATCAATATTGAAAATGTAGAACATCCAAAAATATTTAATAAATTTCAACTGGTATTCTATTGTTATAAGTGTGGTTAATTGCAATTAATTCTTTTAATCGCAATTAATATTTTAGTTAATCGCGTGAGTGAACTACGATTAATTGACAGCCCTAGTTATTTCAATTCTAGTCTGCTTCTTGGGGGAATATTTACCCTACTGCATTATGTCCCTCTCCCACCTCTAGTGGAGGTTCCAGCAGCAAGCCTTTACTGAAGTGGTGACTCATGTGGTATAGCAGGGGAAAGAAATTGGGTCCAGGATCCTCCCAGGGACATACATTGATGCAGAGGGGAGGTATAATCCATTACTTGAGCCTCTTTGCAAAGCCATATGGAAGAATGGGAGAGCAGAGTCATGGCCTTCTTCGCATTCTTGTTCCTGAAGACAGAGTGCTGCAGCCCACACTGCCGATCCCTGCAACCCACACCCCTGATACCTGCTGCTGTCTTGTCTTTCAGGACTTTAGGACTGCTAGCCTTGGTTGAAATTTGTTTGGAGGAGTCATTATGTGTCACACTAACCACCCCCTTCTGTGATCCTTTCTCAAAGGAAAGATGTTTTCTTCATTGCCTTCTGTGCAGGTAGATCTTTGGGGGTGGGAACGAGGGAGTATATGGGTGTGTATTTCTTGTTCTGTAGGGGAAGGGGTAAAATCTGGCCATTCGTGGCCAGCTCTAAACAAGGGTACAGGAGCTAGGCTTAGTGGCACTAGCCATTTCATATATAGATTGTCTGAAGAGGTTATAGGACCCACAGATTTTTAAAGAGATTTTAAGATCTGTTATAGAACTCTGGAGTCTTCAGCATGATTTTGTAAATACCTTTCAAGTTCTGCATCCATTTTGAGAGCAACTTCCTTAAGTTCTTTCAATACTGGGAATGCCTTTGAATTTTCTTCCAAGTAGCCAGGCGCAGCTTCCACCAAAAGACTTTGTGTGACAGCTAAATGCTTTTGTAAATCCTCTACGAAAGAGCAAATGTTACAGCTATTATCACTGAATGTACAGTGGCACCTGTTAATAATATACATTTTAAAGATGTCAGCAGCTTGAGTGGTCACCCAAGAGCTTTAAGAACAACTGAGCGTACTGGTGAACACACAGCCTTCAGGAAAAGGCAACAGGAGCATATTACTATGAGAGCAAAATTGTCTTGAATTACATTAGGACTAATCACAGCAGGAGACTAGGTAACTCGCTTAATTCCGTTTGGGAGATTAGTAGGTTCTACAGAAAGTTGACAAGCCAAGACCATGTATTGCTACAACAGGAGCGCAAGCTCCATTTATTCAGAATTCCTTGGCTAGTTATATGTTGCTATTGATACATTATCCAAATGTCAAACCTTGCAGATACTTTCAGTAATAATGAACCCTCTTATAAATGCTACACAAATGCTCTTAGTTTAGTGTGCTCTGCTCTTCTTACAGAAAAATAAATTGGATGGATGCAGCTTATTAACTAGAGATGAGAAAATATTCAGACAAGGCAAAACTTGGGACTAACGTTTCAGTGTCCCCTCCATAGAAAATCCAAAGGCAGCGAACAAGAGACATGCCATGAAATTAACAAGATTATAGTTACATTTCAAGTCACAGAATTACAAGAGTCCAGTATACTGAAAAAAAAAAAAAAAATGCAAAATCCTGCTAATTTGGAGTTTTCATACCCAAATATGTGTGTCTATTTCCTTCTATGTGAATGTTCTTCATGGGAAGCTCATGTCTAGTGGTATCCAGGGCAGTCGCAAAGGTTTTATACTCCTCCTTAAACTGTTCACAGACAGTAAGAAGAGGAGCAAGGACTTCAATCTGGAAAGAAAAAGGGACACATGATAACCCAGCACCTCAGTGCAGAGGAGCACTCTGAAAGAGCAGACAGAATGTGTTATCTGGTTTATCTTAAAGAATAAAGTGAGATTTGAGTCTAGTTCAGTATTAAAAAGATCATCAATATGGTTTAAAGAAATCAACAAATTCTGTGGCTGTATTATCACATACTCCTATTTTTTAAAAGTGCTACCCCTCCATGTTTGAGAAGGCCTGCTCCAATATCTGTTTCTTCACTTCCTCTGTTTGGAAGTGCTGCCAATGCAGAAAATAAACTGAAAAAATGAAGATGTTTTGTTCTAACCTGTTGGGGTAGTTCTAAAGGGATGCTTAAATCACTATTAGAAAGGCTCTTGGTGTTTGGTTATTATAGTTTTACAATGTGTTCCCATTAAGTGATGTTTTAAAAAAGTTCCCTCAGCTACCACTGCCAAGGTGGAGCTGCTGCCACCTATCCCAATGCATCAAAGTCCATTGCAGTTTTCCTTATGCTGATCCCATGCCGCAAAACAGAAAACACACTGTAAGGAGATGCCATTGTGTCACATCCCACAACCCAGGAGGTGATTAGTGCTTCTGCTCTGGCCCCGATAACTGTAGTAGCCCAGGATGTTTGGGGCCAGATGCTGTGCTTCACAAGAGGTGTATCACAGAAGACTAAAAGATGTTAGTGTGGCTTTAAGCCTTACATGCCTCAGATTATGAGCTGCTCTGGTGACTGGGGCACTATCACCTCCCAACAGCTCAGAATATGCTCTTGCTCTGCCTTCAGATCTCCATGTGTTTCCTCCAGTCCATACAAGAGAGGCCACCAAAGCAGGTGCTATAGGTATTCTACCCCCTTTACATTGCCTGAGAAGCATAAAGTGCCACAGCAGGGTTCAAATTTGATGCTTTTTTGTTTGAGGCACAAAATGTACCAAAAGGCCAAAGGTTGCTTCTTCAGAGCACTTGCAAACTGCAGGAGAAACATGAAGTGTGATAAACTAACCTGTTTATCCAGCACTTCTTCAAGCTTCTGCTCTCTCTTCTTGAGCAATAGTTGGCGTTTCAGCTCATACAGCTTTTTTTGCTGTTTTTCCTTTTCTTCACACAATATTGATAAGTTTCTTTCACCTTTCTCCTCCAGCTGGGCAATATTTTTTTCTATCTATGAAATCCAAGAATGTATTTGGAGCCAATATTAAACCACAGCTAAGTACTTTAAGGGTTAAGTTATTTCCAAAATATTTTTAGAGAGAAGAGAGATTCAGACAAGCTTGAATTCAGAAGTTAACTCACTGTATGCGGTGATTTTCCTGTACCTTATATAGTTACTAAAATGCTATTATATTCTGTAAAGGAAGATTCTCACCTCCATGATCATTTACTACAGCTCCCTGAAGTCAAGATGGCATCTAGTCTATAAAGGGCAAACTTAGGAAGTGTGCAAAGGTAGAGGGGAAAAACAATTTATCTGAGTTTTCAGAGGGAGATGTGTCATATGCCCTACTCATCCCCTCTGACATGACCATCCCTTCTTCAAATGTTTTCACTGACTTCTCCTCACCTTCTGTATCATATTCACCCAGGTCTTCAGAATCCTGTACCAGTCTCAACTCCCCACCTTGTCCACTTCACTCCAGCCAAGTCAAACATTTAACCACTCCCCTATGTCATCAGGTCCCTTATTTCTTCACCTTCCATGCAGCCTCTAATACCAAATCCCCCACCACACCCCATTTGACTCTACTCTCTCCTCCAAATTCTCCCCCAAACATTCTTCTGCCATTAGGTTTATAAGCTATCATATCATAAGAAACAGCTATGTAAATCTGTATCATTAACCTCAGTGACTACCTAAGCCTATTGCTGAATCACTTGTCCTCCCATCCGTATTCCCCTCCCACTATGGCGCTCTCCCTCCTTAAATCATCCTAATTTAGATTGTAATCTCTTGGGAGCAAGGGCTCAATACTTTTGTCTATAGTATATAATGCACACTTATACCACTGCAAAAATAAGAATAGTCATTCAAAGCGTGCACTTCATCTGGAAATTGGAGGCTCCTCCCAACTATCTCAGCAGCTTTCTCACTCTGATTATTATTTAAATGAAGTGCATGGAATGCTGTATATGAGGAAGTGTCTGAAGTGAATCACAATTGCATAACCAAGGATATCTGAAGCACAAATTTAACTTGTGTGGGGCAGAAAGGTTGTTTCAGTTATATTTAGAAAGTTTTCCAATAGTCTATGTTTTTTGTAGCTCTAGAATACGAAACATTTGACTATTTGTATCTTACCTTCATTGATGCATAGTTTAATAGCAATGCCTGAGATTCCAACATCCCAATCACATCATCAGGATCAGAAGATTTCTTAAGAAATCAAATTTTTTTTAAATCAATGGTAGCACACATTTAGAAATTAAATACAAACAAGTATTTCTAAACTAAAGTTTGAGTCTGTGTTCGAAGTAGCATCTCTGATCATTACAGGTATATTTGCAAACAAAGTCTGTCCTGTTATCACCAAGTGTCAACTACACACAGACTATTGTTTTTTTAAATGTATTTCTTAATAATGGAACATTTCTCACTTAACAGCATGGAGGCTAGTTATCTTTGTGTTATTGTTCTTTTATCATGTCACCTTACCTACTGTATTCTCTGAAGGATTCACAATACCGCTAGAGGATATGAAGTTTCTATGCTGTGTTGGATGAATCGTTGTCAATGTAAAAGGGACCTCAGTTTAATTTTCAAGTACTCTACTATACAAGTCATGGGATGCAAGTAGCCTACATGCATATTTGTGAACATTGGGACATCATTAGAAAGCATGGGTAAGAGCACAGCAAGGTGAAGAATTAACTTGAAGACTAGCCAAAGTAAGAGTAGAGTCTAAGAAGAAATGGAAGCTGGACTCATACAATGGAGTGCTGGTGGTATACAAATCAAATCCCCACCAGCAGAGACCATGTGAGCCTTTACTAATTGTACTTGGTCACACTTTAGAGGACAGATATGCTTGGTGACACACTAAGGTGAGGCCTCCATCCCTGTAGTGACATGAAGAAAGCACCATAGTGGATTATACATTCTCTATTCCTCCATTCAAAATGATATTGGATACTCAAGGTGATACTTCACTATACAACATGGCAGCTGTCAGAACAAAGGATATTTTGATGCTTTGATAGAAATTTTAGAATGCTTAGGATAAGGGTGCATTTCACCGGCAAAATGCAGATCTTTTTCCTTAAAAAGGAATGTAAAATTTTACATATAGAGCTGAGGTTAGCCCAGTATAAGTAGGTCCAAACCTAATGAGCTTTACAGCCATGGCTGAATTTGATCGATTACATTTCCTTCTGTGAGCATTTATCAGGCTATTTTTAGCAAAGCTGTTTGTACCCAATGCTTTTAGTTTTATTGGCAGCTTCTTTATTCTAGTCCTTTGGGAACTACTGCATGCAATATTAACCCACAAGCCCTACAACAGCTCTTCAGCCTATAGTAGTCCTTAGTGCTTTCAAGATGACAACACTCTCACCACCACAACACACTACAGAAACACTTGTTACCACATGGTTTCTGGGGACAAGTCTTCATTCCTCCATGGAAGTCTTAACTCTTGCTGCCAAAGTTAATGATGAACAAAAATCCTTATTCAGTACATTCCCAGTCAATACAGCGGTGTCAATTTCCAGCTAATTTAAAGTGTCACTTACTGAATTCTGTTCTTTTTTTCGTGTTCTTGATTCTGCTCTGAAGAGAGACTTTGAACCAGGAATCTTTTTTAAGAGACTTTTGTCTAAACCACAAAAGAAAAAAAAATATATGAAAAATAAAAATCTGTACACACACAGCGCTTCTCTGCCAAAATGCTTTGAGTGAGACAATCAGCTTCTTAAAAAAAGACAGTTTTAATATGATTTTATGCAGGGTGGATAAAAACTGATTTAAAACTTTTTAATCAGATTTTATTTTATTTAAAGTAAGTTTTTTTTTAAATGACATCTGAATTTAATACAAAATATGTGAAGATCTAAAATTATAATCTCTTAAAACATTTAAATAAAAAAATAATGCTGACTCCATGAGCCTCTAGCATAAACTGAGTTAAAGGCTATTTTTCCATGTAAAGAAAGAAGCTTCTCTGATTCCAAGGTCAAGCTTTATAAATATGGCACAATGGATCATGTACGATATTAAGGGGTTGTTTTGTTTAACAGAAATAAATTTTACATACGGTCTTGTGTGTTTAAATTCCAGTTACCATCCTAATGCAGCTTGACACAAATCATGAGCAAAAAGTTAGTCACCATTTTTTAACATACTAAAAATGTACAATTAATAAGAATCTGAAAATACTCAGCTATGCATTTACTTAAATGAATATATATAGTTATAGTGTACCTTCCTAGGTAGCAAAAATACATATCAAATCTAGTGTAAAGGCCCTATTTAGTTGTAAATCAACATCTTTTAATGGTTATATCATTGAGAACGTACCTTTCTTTAGAAAATAAAGGAAGTACAAAATGGAAGAGGATTAAAATCCATTATTTAAATCAAGTCTTTTCATTTGGCGATTTAAATTGCTGATTTTAAATTGCCTTGATTTAAATCAATCCACACTGATTTTATCAAGGGAAGAAAGAGCCCAAGCAGAAACATTCTATTCCTGGCTCTGATACTGACTCGATGAACATGGCCATACCAACTTTTCAAAACTGGCCTCTAATTTTAGGTGCCTACCTTCGAATACCTGGGGCATAATTTCCAGAAGGGGTGAGCGCTTACAAAAAATTCAATATGTTACTACTAATCAGAGTGGTGGATGCTCTGAAAATCAAGTCCTAGGAATTTAGAAGTAGGGCACCCCAAAAATTGAGGATTTGAAAATTAGAGGCCACACTTAAAAATTTAGGCCTCACCTCACTATGTCAGTTTCTCCAATTGCAGAATGAGGGTAATAGTTTACCCTCTTTTGTAGTATGCTTGAGATCTTCAGAAAAATGTTAAATACCATTAACATTCCTTTTAACATCATTGTTAAAATTAGAATGTGAGTTAAAGGAGAAAATTTACCATTAATAGCTGAGAGATCCAGGTCAGGTCGAGCAATTTTATGGCCCTCTAATAAAGTGGACTGCAAGTCATCTTTTCCCAAGATAGTACGATTTAGTGTGCTAGGGGCAGTGCCTGTAGAAACATACGTTATTTTAGTGTGGTAGAACATAAGTGAGCAGCCCAGAACACCTAGTTCTGCAAGTTCACAAGCGCTTGCACAATAGCTCTTTTTTTTTTTTTTTTTTTTTTTTTTTAAATAAAACACACCACAGAAAAGTGTCATCTGGATATTGCCACCTTTTTTGTCTTCCAAAAGTCAACAAACATAGCAGGTGTAACTTGCTGCAGAATTCCTTTTAGTTGGGGTTCAACTTGTTCAGAATGCTGCTATCTTAGCCATTTCATAGCTTGCCAACATGAGCAGAACCCAAATGAAGTAAAAGGTAATGTATATGTGATTAAAGCTCTACAGAAGTAACGCTGAATTAAAATAATTTTAAAATATTCCTTTCCCACATTACCAGACTAAACTGGATGATCACCTGGACAAGTACTCAGACACTGAGAGTCACATACAAGATCATTGTACAGACATGTAGATTTGCAACATTACTAGTGATTTATATGTTGTGGGGTTTTACTGTTCATTCGTCTAGATCTATACAAAAAATTAGAGAAGTATTTTTGGGTATTAAAGTAGCAGCCCAATCCATCTACAGAATGACAGGTATCTGCTTATTCTAGAGAATTAATATGGTGTTTCATTTCTAGATAGATTAGTTCTATATTCTCTACACATATTACATTAAAATACATTAGTATTAAGTATCAATGACAGGAGTCACAATGCTGCTATATTGTCAGATAAGGGGGAAAAAAGCTTTTGTAGGCCTCTAGACTATCTAGTCTATGATCTTTAGATCAGAGGTCTCCAACCTTTTTACGCCCAAGATCACTTTTTGAATTTAAGGGCAACCCCAGATCTACCCTACCCCTTCCCTGAGGCTCAGCCCCTTCCCCAAAGCTCCACCCATTCCACCCCCCCCTTGCTCGCTCTCCCCCACCCTCACTCACTTTCACTGGGCAGGGTACGGGGGTTTGGTTGGGGAGGGGGGTGATGCAAGCTCTGGGCTGGGGCCAAGGGGTTCGCAGTGTGGGAGGGGGGTCAGGGCTGAGCCTGGGGCAGGGGTGCGGCTCCAGGAGAGGTGTCAGGGCTGGGGCAGGGACTCAGGGTCCAGGAGGCGGCTCCTGCCAGGCAGCACTTTCCTGCAGTGGTTCCTGCTGTGGCTGCCGCTAAAGCAGGGTCTCTGCCTATCCCGGCCTTATGCCACTCCTGGAACAGGCCAACGCGCTCCCCCTGGGAGGGCACACGACTCCACGCTGCCCCTCTCAGCAAGCCCCGCCCCTGCAGCTCCCATTGGCCGGAAACGGGGAGCAGTGGCCAATGGAAGCTGCAGGGGCAGGATCTGCAGGCAGGAGCAGCCACAGAGGGAGACCCTTCCCCCCCACCTGGGCCATGCTGGCCACTTCCGGGAGCAGTGTGCTGCCGGGGCAGTCAGGGAGCCTGCCTTAGCAGCAGCCCCGCTGCACTGCGGGAGATCGCGATCAACTAGGAGATCCTCTAGGATCGACCAGTTGATCATGATCGACGAGTTGGTGGTCACTGCTCCCGCAGTGATACTACAGCAGCACAGGTTGAGATAAGTCCATAAAGAATAGTTTTGCTAAACACACACACAAAAAAACCCCACTTACTTGTGGTGGCTTTGCATTTCTGAAAAAGACCTTTTCTTCCAGTTGGGGTTTCCCCTTTTTCAGATCTTTTTACACCAGACACTACAGAGGAATTTGCTGAGGTATTCTGCCAACCAGAAAACAGAAAATATTCCAATTTAATAATGAGTAAGAGGTGTAATGTCCTGTCTTGGCTCCTACTTCATTACAGAATTTCACTAATAGACAGATAATTTAAACAAACAAACAAAACCAAACCCAAAACACTGCCTTGGGGCATCACAATGCTTTGCAAAGTCACATAAGAGGCCTGGGCTTGGCTTTAATTCCTTATCCTGATTTTTCTCTCTGGGACTTGGTGAGAGCTCATAAGAATGCAGCAGGGAACTCTCAGTGACTGGGGTTAAAGAAACCCATATTGTTTAACCAATAGTACTAGGCAGAGTGGATGAGCTCTTACAGCGTCAGAGGCTGCCAAACATATTTCTAAACCATAGTCTAGTCTCTTTAAAAATATTTGTTTTTCAGTTGACGCCTGATATATTTCACTTTTTAAAATTGCCTTCTTCAATCAGCTTTCGTTTTATTATCTTAGAGGCCAGCATTTTTTTTTTTAAAGCAGGTAATTTGAAACCAGACTTAACCTTCCCCACAGGTTTTCTATCATATTGAAGGTAGCGAGCCTTCACAACTCTTCCACCTGAAAAGAAAGGGGAAAAAACGAAATCTGACCAGCAATAAGACTATTTATCTCCATCTAAATTACACCAGTCTCAGCACCGTGGCGACTAAGCATTTAGGCAAACGCAAGACATAACGATATAAATTATAACCGATGAATATTTTACTAGTGGGATTTCCGGCTCGTGGTGATTATTAACCCCTTATTTAGCAGGAGGAGGCGGCCGGGAGGAGCTATACACGCGGGGCGGCCCAATGTCCCCGGTCACAACCCGCAGGACGCGCTGGAGGGGGAGGAGAACGGGCAGCGGCACGGAGCCGACACAGGTGTCTCCGGGGAAGCAGAAATCGGCGGATTTTTACCTACGGGCCCACCCGGTCCCTATCGCCCGCCCGCCGCGCTGCCCCTACCTTTAGGCCTCGCCCCCGCGCTCCCGTCCGGCTCAGCAGCTCCCTCCGCTCCCGGGGGCGCCCTACGCAAACACGGGCACGCGGTCAGCGCACACTCAGGCGGGGCGAAGAGCCCGCTCGGGCTCGGGCTCCGCCCCGGGGAGAAGGGGCAGTAACGGGGACAGCGCCCCTCACTCACCCCGCCGGGCTTCCCGCCGCCGCCATCATCCCAGTCAAACTTGCCGCGCAAGCGCTGAGCGAGGGACGCGCTAGCCCCATCAGCGAGTTCATAACGGAGCCGCTAGAACGCCCACTTCCGAGCCTCGCCCCCTGCCGGCTTGGAGGGGAAAGGCAGACGCAGCTATTTCCCGCCCCTGCCACCCCACCCCAAGTCCTTGCAGGGACCTTGTACCTTCGCCCCCGGGGGACCGCGGCCAGTCGCTCGGGGAGCCAAGGTGGGCAGTAAGCGCAGGACAATACATTCACTGGGACCCTTCATGGCCTCGCTGGGGCACCAGAAACCACTCCCTGCTTATACCCTGCCAGCCAGGGTCACCCATCTGCAGCAGGCCATGATCCAGTGGTTCCGACCCTAAATGTAAAAATTATGAGTCAGCACCCGGCAAATCATGAGCTAGGCTTAAAAATCGTGAGCTAAAATATTAATTGTTTCTTTCTTTCTTGTTTCTGAGTCTTTGGGAGTAGGGGGTAATACTGTCAAGGTTTATCTGCCATCACAAGTACTAGGGGTTTACCTTTTTTTTAAAAATAAAAGCTCAGATTCTCGTATATTATTTTGACTCCAGCATCTGGGACTTGAAGGGAAAAAACCTAATTATCATGAGATTCATGTTAAAATTGTGAGAGTTGACATCACTGCAGATCTTTTAAGGCTCCTATTTTGGCCACCCTTTCCTGCAACTGGAACCTCTCCCGTGTAACAGAGACGTAAAGGGACGGAAGTGAGGATGAGACACTAGGCACCAGCAAACCAAGAAACCCAGCACGTTTTCAGGGCAGTTGCGCTCT
>NW_020664545.1:632785-663685 GCF_002925995.2 Terrapene triunguis
TTTTTTTTTTTTTTGCTTGGGGCAGCAAAAAACCTAGAGCCGTGGTCTCAATGGGGTGATGCTAGTCTACAGGTGAGATCAGAGTGGCTGGGAATGTGTGTGAGAGAAGGAAAGGTATCAGTTCTGTCTCCTTTTTCATGCAGCACGGACCGGCTTCTTGGTGCTGAGCTGCCACCTGGCGCACTAAGTGCAGCTGGGCATAGAGCAAACCCAGTGCTTACTTTGTAATGAAAGAGATGTTGGGGCTCAAGCAATTTTTTTACATTCATAACTGATGCAGCAAGCCTAGAGGTGCTGGGCTATGAACTGCCAAGCCTAGAGATGCCGGCAGAGCCGGCTCCAGTGTTTTTGCCACCCCAAGCGGCGGGGAAAAAAAAAAAGCCGCAATCGCGGCACTTCGATGGCAGCTCTACCGCCGCCGCTTCATTCTTCGGCGGCAATTCGGCGGCAGGTCCTTCCCTCCAGGAGGGACTGAGGGACCCCCTGCCGAATTGCCACCGGACGTGCCGCCCCTTTCCGTTGGCCGCCCCAAGCACCTGCTTGCTGCGTTGGTGCCTGGAGCCGGCCCTGGGTGCCAGGGGCTCGGCCCTGGCACAAATCAAGCACCAAGGAAACCCAGACCCTGCTGCCCCCCGCCCCTCAGTCCAGTGCCTCTGGCGACCCCAAATATTGCCTTCCAGGAGCTGAGCTCTGCTGCCGTCTAGCGGGCTGGGGGCGCTGTCTTTCACTGAACTGTAGGGTTTGTAGGAGGCTGATGAGAACAGTAGGGACCAGGCCTGTGCAAGGCAATACCAAGGGTTGAATGGAGCCGGCTGTGCTTTGGAGCTGCCCAGTCCCATCACAATCCGCTCCCCTGCCTGCCGAGCCGCGAAGAGGCTGCGTGGCTCACATGGCCTGTGTACATCCCCGCGAGGGAGTCTGGGCTTCCCAGGCCCTTGTCGAGTAACGTCTGTTCCCGCCTTGTACCCACCGCGGCTGCAGAGCAGAGACGCTGCTCCCGGGATGAGCGCAGGGGCGGGAACGGAGAGGGAGACCGCTCTGCAGCCGCGAGGCGCTCGCTCGCTCTGGCGCGCGTGCGCACTAGCTGCTCGGAGCGCCTCAGGCTCTGCCCGGCGTTGCCCTGTCCCTTCCCCTCAAACGCGGAAGTGAGCGGTGCCTCGGCAGGGCCTGGTAGGAGGGGCCGCCGCCGGGCTGGGAGTGATCGAGCAACCGAGCCGCCAAAGGAACGCGATGGAGAGCGGGCCTTTGCCCCACTCATTCCTCTCCCTCGGCGGGTGAGCGGGAAGGGGCCGGTGTGGGGGGGCCGGGGGCGGTTGGGGGAGGGCGCGGGGAGAAGGGGGATGGGGAGGCCGGGGTGGTTGGGGAGGGCGCGGGGAGAAGGGGGGTGGGGAGGGGCGTGGGGAGAAGGGGGATGGGGAGGCCAGGGGTGGTTGGGGAAGGGCTTGGGAGGAAGGGGAGGCTGGGGGCGGTTGGGAGAAGTGGGATGGGGGTGCTGCAGCACCCCCTGGATTGAAGTGGTTTCCTTTATATACAGGCTTTACAGTTTGGTTCAATGGTTCTAAGCACCCCCACTATACAAATTGTTCTAGCAGCCCTGGTTGGGGGGAGAAGGGGACTGGTTTGATCGGTGGGGGGAAGGTGTGGTTGGAAGAAGGCGTGTGGATGGTTTGTGGAGAGAATGGAGGCTGGTTGGGGGGAGAAGGCGGTAATGCTATATAAAGTTCTTCAGATGGGAGTTGCTTTGTGATGGGTAATGGAGAACTGGAGGCTAACATGGGAAGTGTCATACATGGGGCGATGGTGGGAGGAGGAGGGTCCTGGAGAGGAAGTGCGGGAGGGTGGGTTGAATCAGATCCTCTAAATACATGGGGGGGATCTGTAGCTTCAAGCCCTCTCAGCTGGTGCAGGGCTTGCCCATGGGATTTGGGAGGTTAGGGGGCGGAAGACACACTCTGGTTGCCCCAACTCCCTAGATAAGGTCCTTCACGGTTTGCTTGGGGAATCGGAACTCCTTGGAACTGTTATTGGCAGTGGCGTTGGGTTTTTCCAGCTCATAGCTATTTCCTAAGCCGTTCTGGTGCCTGGGCTTTGGAAGTAAACCCAAGCACGCGGGTGTGATTGTGGGTGCTCTCTGTTCCATGCTCTACAACGGAGACCAGTGAGCAGGAGGCACTACAGACCCATCTACTGTACAGGCTGCCTCAGGCCCGTAGTGATGGGCAGACTCCTACTCTGTGCTCAAGTTTTAAGAGAGAGTGCCTGTAGGTTGTACTATGCTATGCTGCATCTATCTGCATTGCTGTGTTTAGCAGACAGGATTGCAATGTGGTTACTATTGCCACTGTGTCTTATGTCCAAAGAATGTTAAGGTCTTAAAGCTAGGAAGCATACATTTTTTTCTAGCTTCCTGTACTTTGACTAGAAAAATGGCTGAAGACGAATACTCATATCGTAACTTGTTCCATTTGTGAGCATCGTGGGGAATTCATAACTTAGAATTTCTGAATTTGGTGAGAAATAAGCAATGCCCACAACAGTTCTCCAATTACTTGTTTCCATCTTCTGTAAGATGGTAGCAGAGGTCATGGAGGTGGTCTTAGACCTCTGACATGTGATCAGCTTTTCAAGGATGATGGCATCAGTACCCTCCACACACAACACTTCAAAGTGGATTAATATCACTTTGCCTGCTTTCCTATCTGCAGATAAGATATTTATTGCAAGGATTCAGAAGGGCTCAAGGATTTCAGACCTATTACTGGGCCAACAGGAGCAGTTGTCCTAAAATTGTCATGAGGCAATCCTACATTCCAATTAGCACATGAATATTCACCCCCGTTGACTTCAGTAAACCTTTGGTTTCTTTATGTTGTATCTCATCAGGAACAGATTTATATAGAAAAAACTGAAGGAAAAACAAGACGGCTGTGTTTATAATTCTCCACAAGTTGTAAACTTTGTGGAGATGAGTATATATACTTATTTGCCTAAAAAGATTCTTCTTCTTCAAAAGTTTTGACTCTTTTTCCCTTTAAAGTTGCATGATGCTATTATCCAGAATTTATATAAAATAGCACAACTAAAAATGCAAAATTTTAACATTTCCTTGCCTTAAGAAAAGGAGTAAATTCAGTCACTCTAATCGGGTGTGACATATACGACAGCATATCACATCTGGTTGCAGTGTACCTGAATGATAAATAGACTTTAATAAAAGCAATTGTTGCTTCATTTCAATTTATCAGCTCTTCTCTTGTTATGCCTACACTGTAATCCATGTTAATCTCTGCCATTCCATTGACTCTGGCAGTGTGCTCTAGAAGACAGAGCACCGAACTGGGATTCAAGAGACATGGGTTCTTTTCCCAGCTCTGTGTTTGGCCTGCTGGGTAACCTTGGGCAAGTCACTTCCCGCCTCTGTGCCTCAGTTCCACCATCTGTAAATGACTGGCCACCTTTCTGAGCTCTATTGATGGATAGTACTATATAAGAGTAGGTAGTGATGGTGGTGGTATTAATCAGCATCCTGTATTTAAATGCTTTCCTTTTTCTACATCCGAAGAAGTGGGTTGTAGCCCACGAAAGCTTATGCTCTAATAAATTTGTTAGTCTCTAAGGTGCCACAAGTACTCCTGTTCCTTTTTCACTAGTCATTCACTTCTGTACTTTACCCCAATGAACTTCGGTGTTGGAGTGGGTGATTCCCATTGGAGACAATGTGGGAGCTTTTTTTTTTTTTCCTTTTTCCAAACAACTATTGTGCCATTGCTGCACCAGTGTGCTCCCTTCTTGTCCCATTCCCAAAACCCAGGGAAACACTTAAATTTTAAGCGTTGGTGCCCAGGCTTACTCCCAAGCGTGGGAGAGCCCACAGTGCTATGTACTAGACTTTTTCTGCTTAGCTTCCTTACTGTATCAAGTTGAACCGTGCTTTCTTGCTATACCTGAGAATGACTTAATAATGGCTTAATAAAGAGCGTTTTCCAGAAGTTGACTCTGTTCTGCTGTTCGTCAGTGAAATGGGTCAGCCCAAAAACTCAGAAGTTCTAGCCAGTATAGGAATAGGGGAGTTCTTAGGTCTCTGTTCCAGTTTTGTTATGGAACTTAAAATGCTTGTAGGGCTGAATAATTTAGAAACTGTAAATGCAGCTGATGAAAAATTTAAATGAGACCTATCCATAATTGAAACTTAGTACAAACGGAGCTTTCTGACAAATAGTGATTCAAGCACTAGACCTGTTGAACAATCTGATGTATGAATAAACTGTTTGACTCATATACTTATAACCCAAGTCTGCCCAGCTCAAAAAATGACCTATTAGTTGGAAGGATAAATGTCTTGTTTCTCATATCTTAGGAATTTGGAAAGAAAAAACCCTTAAATATGTAATCTTGGTTGTCTCAACTCTTGATAACTTTTAACTGATTTTATTTAAAGATCCCAGGATTTGGTATTTGTTCTTACACATTTATGGTGTGGAAAGTGTGTGTAATTTTTAAATAACACACTAAGAATTTCTACAGATACATTGCTTATATCCCAAATATAAAATGTCCTCAGCTTTGAATCCCAAATACAAAATATTTCTCTTTAAAATTGATTTGGTATTCCATACTTCAATATTAACAGTGAGAATTGGCATTTATTCTATCTGATTTAAGGTATAGTTGATTGATGTTTATATATAAACTGATCAAAGTATTCTCCTTGCCATTATACAAAATAGTTATATATTGCATCTCTAGGGACTTAAAGATTGTAAAAAGTGCCTCTGAATAGATATTGTTTGATTTATTTTTAACTAGACATTTCATGTCTATGTAGAATTCCTTTCTAGCATTTAGCCATGATCTTAAAAATAGTTTAATATTTTTACACTGTTAAAATGGGGGTAAAAGAGGATCCTCTGTCCATATATGGAAGCAACTTTAATTTAAGAACAATGTCCAATAGGTCATTTGTATGGCCGTGGCTACACTCGAAACTTCAAAGTGCTCCCGCGGGAGCGCTCCCGCAGCAGCGCTTTGAAGCGCGAGTGTGGTCACGCGCCAGCGCTGGGAGAGAGCTCAATGAGCACCCAGCACAATGGGGACCCAGCCTCCTTCAGGAAACTAGGCCCTAGCAGAGTACTACTACTAATTGAATGAAGAACCGGGGGAGAGTCAACATGGCTTTTGTCAAGGGAAATCCTGCCCCACCAATCTATTAGAATTCTTTGAGGGGGGCCAACAAGCATGTGGACCAAGTGATCCAGTGGGTGTAGTGTACTTGGACTTTCAGAAAGTCTTTGACAAGGTCCCTCACTGACTCTTAAGCAAAGTAGGCAGTCATAGGACAAGAGGGAAGGTCCTCTCATGGATCAATAGCTGGTTAAAAGATAAGAAAAGAAAGGGTAGGAATAAATGGTCAGTTTTCACAGTGGAGAGGTAAATAGCAGGATCCCCCAGGGACCTGTACTGGGACAAGTGCTATTCAACATATTCATAAATGATCTGGAAAAATAGGTAAAGAGTGAGATGGCAAAGTTTGCAGATGATAAAAAAATCATTGAGATCCAAAGCTGACTGCGAAGAGTTACAAAGGGATCTCACAAAACTGGATGACTGAGCAACAAAATGGCAGATGAAATTCAATGTTGATAAATGCAAAGTAATGCACGTTGGAAAGCATAATCCCAATTATACAAAATGATGGTGGCTAAATTATCTGTTACCACTCAAGAAACAGTGGATAGTTCTCTGAAAACATCTGATCAATGTTCAGCAGCAGCAGTCCAAAAAGCTAACAATATTAGTAACAATTAGGAAGGGAATAGATAATAAGACAGATAATGTCACTATATAAATCCATGGTATGCCCACACCTTGAATACTGCATGTAGTATTGGTCATCCCATCTCAAAAAAGATACATTAGAATTGGAAAAGGTACAGAGAAGGGCAACAAAAATGATTAAGGCTATGGAACAGCTTCCATATGAAGAGAGATTAAAAAGAGTGGGACTGTTCAGCTTGGAAAAGAGACAACTGAAGGGAGATATGATAGAGATCTTTAAAATCATGAATGGTATGGGGAAGAGTTATTTACCCCTTCACATAACACAAGAACCAGGGGTCATCCAATAAAACTAATAGGCAGCAGGTTTAAAACAAACATAAAGAAATACTTCTTCACACCAGGCATAGTCAACCTGTGGGACTAGTTGACAGGGGATGTTGTGAAGGTCAAAAATATAACTGGATTCAAAAAAAAAGTAGGTGAGTTCATGGAGGATAGGTCTATCAATGGCTATTAGCCAAAATGGTCAGGGACGCAACCCCATGCTGTCCTTATGACTCTGACTGCCAGAAGCTGGGTCCAGACGACAGTGGATGGATCACTCAATAATTGCCTTGTTGTGTTCATTCTCTCTAAATCGTCTGACACCTGCCACTGTCAGAAAATGGGATACTGTTCTAGATGGACCTTTGTTTCTGACGCACTATGGTCATTCTTATGTTCTAAGAAAATCACCAGGAAAGACAACATTAACATCCAGGCCACCTTCGTTCATGCACTTTGCCACACAATCCTCATGGTATCCAAACAAGCTCTGACTCTGCCTCCACAGCTAACTCCATTTCGTTTCCACCATACAGCCACACACAGCTTATTCCTCTCAATCTCACTTAATAAGCACCATAGCTTTAATTCTGACATCAGATTAATTTAGGTAATAATGCATTATAGGCTTTTGAAGTAAAATTATGTCCAATAGAGATCTTAATTTTGCTGAGTTCAGAACTAAGCTGTGCATCTGTGTGTGATACAATGCACACATCCAATTCCTTTGAATGTGATTTGTAGGGACTTTGGGGCCTGGGCAGAGTGGGGCTGTGATGCAGGGGCTTGAGGGGTGGTAAGGAGCAGAGCAGGTAGTTGAGAGGGTGGGGAATACCTCCTCTACCTTATGCAGCACTGAGCAGCAAAGCTGAGGTTGGGGTGGGGATAGGGTGAGGTAAGAAGCATGCTTGCTCCCTTTTTCCCTGCAGCCTCCCCTACTATATTCCAGCTTGTTCTGTGATAGGAAGCTGATGGCAAAGACTCTTTGTCCCTTGGTTTCCTTGATTACAACAGTTAAGAAAAATGTAATAACGTTTAGCCATCAAAAACCAATCTTTGATGATGTTTGATTCAGGATTAACTAATGTGGGAAATTACAAGTCTAAGAGCATTAAAATAGTTATAGTGAATCCAATAAAATCTTACATTTGTATGTAAAATATCCAGAAAGAAGGATTTCAAGTTGCTTAGACTTCTCAGTCTGCAGCTGATTGTAATATGAACATTTTCAAGAGAATTCAAGTTTGTTTTTATTGAAAGAAGTGGTACATGTTTGGGAAGCTCAATGTTAATTTAAGGGATTTAAACCTTGCTTTAAGTGGAAAAGCTCAGTGCAGCCTTGGACTTGTTGGGGCACCTCTATAATATCCTCTCTTATGGGAGATGGAGAATTTCTCCTTTTCAGTTTAAGAAACAGTGCTGCTGTCATAGTCAATAACTGTATGTTTCTGAAGCAAAGAAATAACTGAAAATTGGTGTTTCACATTACTCAGGGACACTAGTATCTTGTAAAGTCTGTGGTTTGAATTTAAATATTACTGAACTGTATTTGACTTTGGATATCAGACACGTATTGTTGCTATTTTCATGTTGAAAAATACATAACAATGAACACTGCCAAAATAAAATCATACATCTTTGAAACTGTGTAGTATGAGTAAGCCCCTTCGTTTTCAGTTTAAACTGATTTTTACCAGAAAAAATCCTGGGTTTTACAAAAAGCATTATTCTCTTTTTCTGATTTTCACCCTACTTTTGTATCATTCAAATATATAAAAAATAACTTATTAGGAAAATACAGTACATTGCATGAGATATATGTATTCAGATAATACATTAGTCTGTTTCAGAGTAGTAGCAGTGTTAGTCTGTATCCGTAAAAAGAACAGGAGTACTTGTGGCACCTTAGAGACTAATATAAGCTCATGCTCAAATAAATTTGTTAGTCTCTAAGGTGCCACAAGTACTCCTGTTCTTTTTACATTAGTCTGTGTGGATATGCAAAGCTGCCAGTTGAAGTAGTCTAGAAGATACACACAATAAACAAACAGGCATGCATGCAAGCTCTGAAGTGCGTACACATCTTACTCCTGGGGAAATTCTGTGCCAAAAAATTAAAAATTATGCACACAATATTTTAAAATTCTCCATATTTTATTTATCAAAATAACGCAATATAATCACACTGGTTTCAATTATTTTGGTAATTTATTTAAACTACAATACAATGGATGGAGAATGGAAGTGGGGCGCATTGGAGAAAATTCCGAAACCCCTTTGCCTAATAGTAATGTAGCTAGGTTTGACCCTTTATTTCTAGTTATTAGTCAACAAATATATGCAGCCATATGCTCAGTGTTACATAATAGGCAACTGAAGAGCAGGTGATAGCTGGGGAATCAAACTCACAATTTATATTGGCTACTGACCATCTCCAGAAAAGTCAGCAGCAAACAGATGATAGAGCACATTTTGATAGGAAATTTTTTCAGTCAAAAAATTTAGTTCAGTTCTAATCACTAAAGCACCATAAGCATTTATAAGGCCATACTGTCCTTTATACCACTCTGGCAATGTAAAGGAGCCTTAAAACTTTTACACCTGTTTTATACTCGGGGAATTCACAAAGACAATGGGAACAATTCATTAAGCAGGTAGGCAGGCTGCTACATTTGCTCTTCCTGAGGGGACAGAGCCTGCCCCATGCCTACCTTCTCAGAAACACTCTGATGCCCTGCCCCTCCATGCCAAGTGTGCTGCAATAGCAAGCGAGAGGGAAAGAGTGCCTCTCTCTCTCACACACATGACTGCCCAGACCCCCCACAGCAGTGATTTACGTCTCTACTGGTTGCTCCAGGTGCCCAAACCGACCTGCTTCCACTGTCAGGGAGGGGCGCGTGGCCACTCTTGTGGCTTCCCTTTGTTTCCCCAGCAGAATTCATTTTTCTGTAGGGAAACAAAGAAATCTGCGGGGAACATGAATTATGCGCACACGCAGTGATGCAGATTTCCCCAGGAGTAGCATCTGAACATACTGATGAATCTCACGCCCACCACGTACGCATTTCAAGCTGTTAGCTGGCAATGGTTTAAATATTTGATACAGATTTTTGTTTTCTTCCCATTTTAGTGTATCAGAACACAAGGCAGTATTTGAAAGTTTAAAAAAAACAAAAACAGGAGGAGAGGATGAAGTTGAGTGTATGCGCTGCAAATGGTGTGGCCCAATTATTAAATGTAAATATTTATAGGCTAATAGTTCTAAGTCTACAATAGATAACTGTTTATTCAAATGAAAAGTTTCATTTCTGGATTAGAGACACATTGTTTTCTTAAACTCAGAGGTGGCATTATGTTTTGAGTTCTGTTTTAGTTCTGCAGCAACCACATTGAATTCCATTCATCAAAGCATTAATCTACTGAATACTTTTTCCCCTGTCCTTCCGTCCACTAAAATAAACCCCTATATTTACCCAGAAAAATTAATTTTTTTGCACTGATTTTCATCTGTTTTTGTTGTAGTAGAAATAAACACAGATAAATTCCTGGGGAAAAAATAAATAAAATAAAACCTGAAAACTAAGGGCCCTAAGTATGAGGCAGTCCAAGTGTACATGAAAATGGAAAGAACTGAAATATATGAACAGTTCTTCCTGCACATTTTTGTTGTAATGGTAGCTTTCCCTTTTTAGCTTCAGTATGATTCACTGGATAAATATGCAGCTTCAAATTATGGCCTTATTTAAACTAAACAGCTACCCTGTACTGGCTGAAGCACTGTCCTGTTTTCCAATAGCTTACCAGATTGTAAAATAGAGAGTGTTCTTATGTACTTTACAAAATGTAATTGATATTATTGTGGCTCAAGAGCAGTTTGAAACTATCTACAGAATTAGTCATTGAAATTTGCTTGTTAGCCTAGTTTCCCAACTCCAATGTCTTCCTCTTCACATTGTCTGTCTGTGCAAGAAGAGAATTTAAAAAGTTAGTGCTAATCACTTGGTAAAATTAAAGCATGTTGCTTCCCCTCTCCTCCACCCAAAGAAAATGATTTGTGTTCTGGGATGTTGCTCTTCTCCAATGATGTAAATGGCAGCTACTCCCTTCTTCTGTGACAGAGTGAATGAGATGCTCTCATGTTGAATAGCTTATTGTTTGGGAAATCTTCAGTATACTCAGTGCTGAGCAATTTGCATGTACTTAGCATAAAAATGAATATTGGTTTAAGCAGTGATCCTTAACAGACTGATTATATTAGTGCCTCTTGTAAGTATTCTGTTAATATTCTGTATATTATATAGTCGGAAGGGAAGAGTAATGAAAACCGAAACAGAAAAAAGATTTTGCTATTTTGTTGCTTTCCCTCTTCCAGGCTGGCAGGTATCCTTGCTCCAGTCGAGGTGGTCAGAGAAAGGGGACCTATAATTTTCTATAATTTTGGCTTCAGTTTACCTGTCTTGCCCTATTGTTCCAGATTACATTTGCCTCCAATCTCAGCAGTCACATCAATTTGGCTTGCTGAAGCCTGAAAGTACTTTCCCAAAATATTGGAAGAGGAGATAGAGATGATGCAAGTGCAGCATATATAATATATATATGCATATATATATATGCATCCGAAGAAGTGGGTTGTAGCCCACGAAAGCTTATGCTCTAATAAATTTGTTAGTCTCTAAGGTGCCACAAGTACTCCTGTTCTTTTTGCGGATACAGACTAACACGGCTGCTACTCTGAAACCTGGCATATATAATAGTACTTCAGATTGCGATAAGAATAGTGAGCTATGCTTTGTTAACTCCTTTGCAGCACATGGATTCCATGTAGTTGTTCCTCTATTCATGTCTGCAGAGGTAACAGAGTCTGGTGGACTGGGATCCAGGTCTGGGAGTCAAGAACTCCTTAGTTCTAACCTTGTTTTAGCCAGTGACCTGCTGCGATCACGGCCAAGTCACTTAATTATCTCTGTATAAGTTTCCTCCTCTGTAAGATGAGGGAAATACCTGCCTCATAGCTTTGTGAGGATTAATAGTTTTTGTACAGTGTTTTGAAGATGAAGGGCTAAGTGCTATTCAAATTATTAGTTTTTAATGCGGCAAGGTTCTGTTTGTATTAATACACTATAAAAGGGAAGTAAACAAGAACGACTGAAGCCAGTTGTTGGCTCATGATGTCAGCGTGCATTGCCCACTTGCTAAATTTTCAGACAAGCATCTTTCATGCTCTCTCGCATGCTACCTCTCAGACTTGTGAGGTGCTCCCTATAAACATCCATAAAGCTACCTCTTTATTTTCCTTCAAATCCTTCCTTAAAACTCTCCTGTTCTGTGACAGTGCTGCTGCTGGTGTGCAGAAGCCACTGCCTGTCATGGTGACCAATATTGTCTCATTGTTTTCTTGTACTCCCTGTCTTTCTGTATCCATCCGTTGTCTCTTGTCATACACTTAGATTTTTAAGCTCTTTGGGACAAGGACTTTTTGTTCTGTTTGTTCAGCACCTAGTACTATGGGACCCTGATTCATGACTAGGGCTCCTCGGGTGCTACTGTAATACAAATAATAAAAAATAACATTGCTTGGGTCATATGATAAATGTCCTACTTTAAATCAATAAGGAAATCAAGAGAGGCGGAAGAAGATAATTTTATCTGAAGGTCTGTGGTTTGGTTTCTTTTGTATCAGCCTAGATCTCTAGTAGTTCTCCAGTAGTACATCATGACTTCACTTCTGTAATGTACTCTACTAGCTCTAGCAGACTGCTTAGACATACTATTTCCTTCTGAAATTCCAGTAATAATCTGTGGCAACAGACATTCATCTTCAGAGTCTAATTTTCTTCTGTGTCAAATGTCTCTGCTACAGCTGACCTCAGTTTTGTGTATCATTTAGGACCCTGTTTACACTGAAGCGCTAAGTGTCTGAACCAGCTAATAAAACTGTTATAAGCAAATTCAGCACAATTTTAAATATGGTTTGCCTGACCAGCATTGACTAGTTTCTACCTAGTCTAGAGCATGTTCCAAAAGGTTATTTCCTCAGCCACACTACCCAGGCCAGTATTTTAGAACCTCAGACAGTCCCCTCCCACCACTATGCAGAAAAGGCCTATCTGCTTGGGCAGTCCTTGGAGCTGTCATTGAGCAAAATATGAAAAAAGGCCCACCAAACCCCTTGCTGGGTCCAACAGGGCTCTAGGGTATATCTCGTCTTGGCTTGAGGCCTAGTTTAGTTGAAATGTTTGATTTCTCCTGTTTGAGTGATTTTAAATGTTTATCCCAAGAGAAGTGTATTTCAGCCTCTAGGTCAGGGGTTCTCAAACTGGGGGTCAGGACCCCTCAGGGGGTCGTGAGGTTATTACATGGGGGGGTCACGAGCTGTCAGCCTCCACCCCAAACCCCACTTTGCCTCCAGCATTTATAATGGTGTTAAATATATAAAAAAGTGTTTTTAATTTATAAGGGGGGTCGCACTCAGAGACTTGCTATATGAAAGGGGTCACCAGTACAAAAGTTTAAGAATCACTGCTCTAGGTTATGATTTAGTATAGTTTTTGAACTTGTAGGCAGAGAAGCCCTCAGCTCACTACCTGCCAAATCATGGCCTTGAGCTGTTGGGATGAATAGTGGAGGCAACTTCTGCTGGGATTTGTAAGCAGATTGATGGGTAGAACAGTAGATATTTACATCCTATTTTGCTGAATTCCTGTTGCTTCACAGAACATCCATGTTCATTTCTGCTTTGCTTTTGAAGATTTCATGAGACCACTTTTAGCTCTTTTTAAAGGATACTGTCAAGGTAATTAGGCCTAACAATTGATATGCTTTAAAGCTTCTAATTTTATGACACTGCGCTGAGGTTCTCCTCCTGTTTGTATTTGAAATGGATTATTGCAACATTGCATTTCAGACTACTCCAAAGTGAACTTTAACATTTTAGTTTTAATGGTTTTGGTCACCTTCACGCAAAGTAATTATTGAATAATTTAAGCTGGATTTTTCAAAGGCAAATCAATTCAAAAGGAATTCATTGAAAGCTGGGTACCCAATTTCCTTAGAGTCCTTTGAAAATCCCAGCCTTTAACATTAAAATAACCTTTAACATCAATATTAAATAACTCTCTAAATATTTTACATTAGGTGACTGTTCCACAAGGAGGAAGAGGGCCTCTGAAAATTCAACAGTATTAAAATAAAGCAAACCGCATCTGGATTTCATATTTGGTTGAAGTGAAGCAACCATTATGGTGACTCTTCCTATTTTCTCCCTCTGTGAATGTATGTAGTAATCATGTTGCAGCAAGTTCTTTTCACTGAAAACTCTGTGCCCTAGACCATCCCAGTGAGGAAACAGAACTGCCTTGTCTGTTTGATGTCCCCTAAAGCAGATGCCTGTGATGACTGCATGTACTGCAAATCTGTGTCTAGCATAAATACTTTCAGGTTGATGTCTACCGTCTGCATGTTGCTTTGTCAGTGATCAGCCTTCCCCAGAGTGAGAAATATTTCTTTTTCCTGTTTCTCAGTCTTGGAAATCTCCTGAGCTCAGACCACCAGCTGTCCCCTAAACAAGCAGTATTTCATGTTATAATGTGCCTCTTGTCTTCCATGAACAGAGCTGAGGCTACTGTGTTCCATTTCCCCCAGCAGCTATCCAAAACTGTAGTTTTGGAAAATGTGATGGATGAGTGAAAAATGTACCAGACAGCCTTTATATTAGGTAGAAGATGAGGTTAGGTGGGCTTTATCAACAAGGTCAATGCCTAGATAAGAAAAGCAGCCTTCAACAGCTGGGAAGTAGAAGGCTGCTGAGATTTCTATGGGAATGCTTCCTCTGGACTCTGCTTGGGTCCATCTTTCATATCAGTCTCTGGCTAGTAAGTGTCTGAAACTTCTCGCTGCTGGAAGAGAGCAGGAATTCTGTGATTGGGGAGGGTCTAAGCTACTCTACTTTTTCCCCAGAACTGCCTGGCTGAGGAGAGAAGGTGAAGTGGTCTTTGTCATTCTTCATCTTCTGTAGCTTCAGTGGTTTTTTGTATGTTTTCCATGAATAATTCCAGGGTCCCTTCTACTGCTTTTAGCGTTCCCAAGCAGCAGTAAGGTGAAATTCTGATTGTTGATAGTGTCACTGCTGACTGGGGTTCTGAGTAGCAGTGGTGAAAGGAGCAGAGTCTTGTAAATTTTACTTTGCTGCTGCTTGGCAAAGCTTCTCCCTCTGACATAGCTTCTGCCTCTCTCCCGTCAGTTTAGAGCATCTTCATTAAAGTGCTACAGTGGTGCAGCTGCACCAGTACAGTTGCGCCGATGAAACATTTTAAGTGTGGACTTGCTCTTATATAGCCCTTTAACCTTTGTGGTTGAGTGTCTGCTACGAGTCAAAAATCAGTGATAATTATAGATTTAAGAAATGGATGGGATTTCCCGAGTCCTCTGATCCAACCGCCTGTGTGAGTGTCACAACGAGCCTCTTAGAAGTGAAAGATAGACTTAATTTTTATGCAGAATAAGAAACCATTCTGCAAGGGATCATGTGGATTAATCAGAGAAGTGCCATTATTTGTCCCACTGTTTGTAGTTCATTCTGCCTCCCAGTTGATAAAGATGAACTGAAGATAATCTAAGAAACGTGCATAACAGAAAATGTTTCAGAAACTCTTGCTTCTACACAGAATTGCTTAGAAATGAAGTTCTCCATTTTTAGACTATGTTCAGGAGTGGCAGAACTGTCATGTGCTTCTCTGGAACGATTCATTGACCGACCGCCTGCCTGTGGTGGAAATGCCAACAAAAGAATGTTTCCAACTCTCTGTGCATCTTATTTGTGGAACCCTTTGGTCTAATATTGTCTGCCATTGAAAATGACTGCATGTTAATTTGTAACTTGAATTGACTTTTGTACTGTGTTTTGGTTTAATTTGTGACTTGTATTTGGGTCACTTGTTCAAGTAGCATCCTCTGAGTTTACTGTAATAGAGCACCTTAAATTGAAGAGAGCAAAGATAGAGCTTCATTGTCCATCTGCCTAAGCTGTAAGATTTCCCTTGGGAAACTGCTCTCCACTGATAAGTTAATTATAGAGGTCATTGAACTCAGTGTACCACAGTCACAATGGTTTGTACTTGTAGTGTGACTACCCATGGAACGTAACTAGATGGCAGTTGAATGCCTGGTGAAGCACCACACTGAGCGAAGGACAGTGATTCAGAGTGGATTGCAGATCAAAGAGGAGTACAGACCAGCATCTTTTAACTCTCTCTACTCCCATGAAACTGAAGCTCAATTGCAGGGGTCCACTAGGAGTTGAGGGGGGGAAATCAAGGTAGTGGGAATCAATGACAGTACAGGAGCTTCATGCATGAGGAGCTTGAAAGCAAATGGTAGGAGAGAGATGAAGCAATAGTTAGAAAGACAAGGGTAAAGGAATGAATAGGGGGTTCTTTAGGAATGGAATGAGAGTTGTGAATCCCAGAGGAGCTAGTTACAAAATCATAACTGAAATGTGCTACAATTTAGACTAATTTTAGTTTATCTCTTCCTCAAATAGGAGGTGAAAAGCAAAAATACACTTTGGGGCATTAAGGGTGTGGTTGTTGATTGATAGTAATGAAATTAACTCTAAATTGTGTCTCTTCTCAGTAATTGCTGTGTGTTTTATGAAAGAAATAGCCACTGTGTTACTGTGCTTATGTGAGGAGAGAACTATCTGAGAAAATGCAGGCTGGAAGGAACAGCTTGTGAAACCCAGATGCTCAAACTCTTTCCACTCCAACCTCTTCCATCTGAGTCTCACTCATAAAGCAAACCTTTCCAATGAGAGATCCTAAGTAAAAATGGGCAGTTTGTTTGCAATAACATCACTGATGTTCAGGAAAACACCTTCCTTTCCATAAATTTGCCTGTGTAATAACTACATCTTATATTTCAGATAATTTTTTATTTTTTGGTTCAGTTGCTTTTGTATTTCAGGGAAACCGGTTGGACAGGATACCTTTTAACATCTAACTCTCTTCACTCTCCTTTTGCAGATAATGGGCATTGAGCAACAAGCTGGGGCGGTATGCTGAAGTCAGGTTGGGGGCAGAATGAGTTTAAAAGATGCTGGCAGTGCAGTTTGCCAGGAGAAGGCGGCCTATAATCTTCATATTTACCCCCAGCTCTCGACAGAAAGCACCACCTGCTGCACAGTCACTGCAACTAAGGACAGCACCACTTCAGATGTAATCAAGGATGTGATACATATTTTGAACTTGGATGTCTCAAAGCATTATGTGCTTGTGGAGGTGAAAGAATCAGGAGGTGAAGAATGGGTACTTGATTTGAATGACTCTCCTGTTCATAGGGTTTTGCTTTGGCCCCGCCGTGCTCAGGATGAGCATCCACAAAACGATGGGTACTACTTTCTTTTGCAAGAGAGGGACACTGATGGGACCATCAAATATGTCCATATGCAATTGGTGTCCAAGGAGAAGGACGCTCGACGATTGGTTGAAAGGGGTTTTCTTCCATGGCATCAGGAAAACTTTGATGATTTATGCAATCTCTCCAATTTAACAGAAACAACACTCCTAGAGAATCTCAAACGCCGCTTTCTAAAACACAAGATTTATACATATGCAGGAAGCATTCTGATTGCCATCAATCCCTTCAAATTCTTGCCCATTTATAACCCCAAATATGTCAAGATGTACGAAAATCACCAACTTGGGAAGTTGGAGCCCCATATTTTTGCCATAGCTGATGTGGCTTATCACACAATGCTTAAAAAACATGTCAACCAGTGCATAGTCATTTCAGGTGAAAGTGGATCTGGAAAAACTCAAAGTACAAACTTTTTAATTCATTGTTTCACCGCACTGAGTCAGAAGGGGTACGCGAGTGGTGTGGAGAGAACTATTTTGGGAGCTGGACCAGTACTGGAGGTAAACTTAGGCTGAAATTTTTCTTTGCACAAATAACTTCTTAAAAACTTTTTGAATAATTGCTGGTCTGTGTCATTTTTAGGGAGGATTTTGAAGGCCTTTCTCTTGCAGAGGCATTGAAAATCCAAGTCTGTGTTGATCTGCTACTTTGAAGACAGATTTTTAAATTATTTTTGTTTTTAATATCTAAAGTTTCCTTGCAACTAACTTTCTGCATAGATAAAATAGACCATTTGCTCCTCTTTTGAAATAGGCTATTTCTCTATTTTGCCTTTGCAAGTTACATTCTCGTCTTCAAAGATGTCAGTTTTGATCAGTTATATTTTCACAGCCAGAGCTCAATGTGCTGGGGTGAAGGATTCATTGGGTGTCTCTCATTAGAACACTGTCAGTATTTGAGTCTAGGATCAAGCAGAACCAGTCACTTGGTTCCACTGAATCAGGAATACAGTGAATGTTTTCCTAAGTAAATAGCTCTCCATTGAAATAGTTACCGCTCCGAGTCCCGTGGTGCTTTTCTGCATGGTGAGGATGTCTTTAGCATTTCCATTGTGAACTCCCTTTCGCAGGGATTTATTTCTCTGCTGTAAAGGTTTGCTTCAGGCAGACGCATGTTCTCAGTTGGGGAGAAATTTTGATTAACCCGTAAGTGTTCTGAGCAAATTCTGTTTTAATTATTACATCGTTTCCAGCAGAAGGAAAGACGGCAACCACCAGTCTCAAACAGGGGTAAAATCAGTCTAGAACAGTGCGAGATAACAAGAGGGCAAACATAAACAGTTCTTGAATTTAATCTCTTCCATTTTTTACTCTAAATTAGAATATATTTTTCTAAAATAGTAAATTTGCAGGATGCAGATGACCCTTCAGTAATCCACCAGTGAATGCATGACTAATAGCAGGGGAAATGCTGAGGGAATTAATTCTAAAACTGTCAAGGGATTGTATTCAAACAATGTGTAAAAGTTTTAATACAATCATTTGTGGAGGATTCCAAATTCTACATTAATTTTGGTGCAGAAGGAATATGAGGTAAAGTTTCCAGAAGTGACCAAGTCAGTTAGAGACAAGGTGGGTGAGGTAATATCTTTTATTGGGCTAACTTCTGTTGGTGAAACTTTTGAGCTTACACAGAGCTCTTCTTCTGGTCTGGGACAGGTACTTAGAATGTCACAGCTAAATACAAGATGAAACAGATTGTTTAGCATAAATAGTTAACACCTCTGCACTCATTGGGCAAAAGAGGGGTGTTAGTGGGTTACAGATTGTTGTAATAAGCATTAAATCCAGTGTCCTTATTAGGGTGGCCACTCATATATACCTGGAATACTGGAAATTCTGGTATTTCTGGGAATGGTGTGGGCATGATCCCATCCCTGTCAGTGTGATGCGCGTGTAGGGTCACGCCATATAGGGGCACCATTTTGAAGATTGTGTCATCTTGCCCCCACTGGTGTGACCTCATAGTGTCTGCAAGGTTATGCTGGTGGTGGTGAAGTGGGGCGCTCTCCATTATGGCATCGTTGGATAGAGAACAAACATTACAAAAGCAGGACTGTTGGTTTAAAAACCAGACGAGTGGCCTGCCTAGTCCCTATTGAGTTTGATTTTTAGTGTCTAGAAAAGTTATGAATTTAAGCTCCCTCGCTCCTCTTTTGAAGGTGTTGTGCAGGTTTCCTTTGAGGATGAAGGCTGAGAGGTCAGATATGGAGTGATTACTTTGTGAAAAGTGTTCAACCACCAGTGATAAGGGGTTTTTGTCTTGTCTTATTTTTCTATGTGAGTCACTTAGGTGCTTTTGAAAATTTTACCCAGGATGCTTTACAGAACAGGGAGCGCATGCAAGCATTTTGCCTTGCTTTTTTCTACTTGAAAGCAGAAGTAGAATTTGAGGTTTGCTAGTTGCTGGAGCTCAAGTTTGCAGTTTAGAACAGAAAACAGGAAGGGGTCACTGTGGAAAGCACTATTTAATCAGCTGATCTTGCTGTATCTGATACCATTAACTCTTTTGGACTCTAATTTGCAAGATGTGATACAGCATAATCAAATCAGATAGAGGGGACTGAAATCACATGTTATATTTTGCCAACTGAATGAGAAATGCAAATACCCCAAACTTCAGCAGCTAGATTTGTAATGATCTGTTATGCAATAAAAAATAAATGCTGTTTTATTCAAGCATTCTTAGAAATTGGTTCAGACTTCCATGTTAGGTGTATCGTAAAGAACCACTCCTAGCTAGAAATATGAGTAAAGATTGAAACCTAAACTTGGGAATTTTCTAAATAAACCTTCACATAAAGATGACATTTGAACATATACCATCTAAAATTTAGGATTTGATAGTTTCTTTTTATGAGTATTTCAGGCAAGAACTTTTCTCATGGTTTAAGGGCCTTTGTCCATCACACATTGATTCAACCTAAACTCATATCTGGGGCTGTACTTTTGTAAATCCCTTTGTTTGCTTCTGAATAAAAGTAACAAAATGCAGTACAGCTGTATCCCAAAATGTCTTGCAGAGATGAGCACAAGTTTGTACGAAGGGTGCTACTGATCAGCTTGAAACTAAAAAGGAGGAAATAAAGCATTCATAAGTGCATGAAAGTTAATAAGGCAGCACAATCCTGCATGTAGAGAAGTTATGGAGGCACCTGTGACTCTAACCAAGAACTATGAGTAGGGTTATGTCTGCATATGGGTTAGGACCTATAATTCTCCAAGAGTTCAGCTTGAGTGTCAGTGGGAGCAGTGAAGGTTTGAAGTATAGACAACTCACATTTTTACAGTAGGGTTAGACAACATGGTAATAAAAACTGCTCAAGTCCTGTCTGTGCTACTGCCTCCATTGTTATCACAGCTGGAGCTTACGAAGTGGAGAATTATGGGTCCCAGTTTTCTTAGAGTAGATGTCCTCTTAGTGCAAATTCCTATTCTGTTAAGTGATGATGAATACTTAAGTCAGTTGTGAGTTTAATAGGAGAATGCAATGAAATCTTTGTAGCAAACGTTCTGTCTTACAGAAACTGAAGTCTTAGCAACCAAAATGTCCTGTTTCAGGGTTGGTGATTTGGCTACAGTGAGAGTCACTTGGGCTTTTCATTTAATAGAACCAAGCAGAACAAGGAATTTTCCTTAGAAAATGAATGTTCCTGGGGATTTTGGTGCAGAAGAACACTTTGAAGTGTGTTTTAGTCATTTGGCAATACTCTGTTTCATTTTTGCTTTATATTTTGAGTCCTTCTGAAGTGGTTTGCAAATGTGGAAGACTATTAACGTTAATGAAGTCTGCTTGATTGCAGTAAGACTATAAGAGCCTTTAAGTACTGGCTTAGAACTTCCCCCTTTTTTCGGTGACCTCTTATTTTAGTGACACCCGATTGCCAGGCATCTGCTCGTGGGCTGACCTTTTCATAGAGTTCAAGTGAGTCATATCAGCATTTCTAATGTATCGTAAAAAAGGTGAATGGTGGCATTGTACTGGCAAGGTGGGTTTGTAATTTTTTTAAAAAATTAATATACTTTAAGAATAGCCTGTCAGGAAACCTGAAACTACACTTTTTTCCTTACCGCATGTTGTTTGTTCATTTTATGTGAAGACTAGTTAGCCAAAGCTGGTAGCTCAGCTTTCCTCAAATTAGTAGAAAGTGTTGAATCATCTAATCATTTGCTCAAAATAACCAGACTATGGAAAAAATAGAACTACAACTATACCTTGCCATGGGATTAATCTAAATGCTTCTTGTAATTACCTTCTCCAACATCTGAGACATTAGATATGCCAAAATGATTCATAGGTGTCATAGTTAACTATAAAATATATTGTATATCAAATCAGTCATGGATTAATATGGACTTAGTGCGTAAAAGATCATGGATCTTGGAAAAATAAGGTGGTCAGAAAATAGACTGGGGTTGCTTATACTTCTACACTTGACCAAAGGAAATACAACATGGATCACTTATCTGGCATGCTGCTACATACAACAATAGTATAGCAATCACATGCAATATCATAATAGGCATGAAAAGCATCTCTTGTTTATACACTGTAGCTTCCACATGTGTCTGTTTCTGTATGGGAAATTGTCAGGTGCCATGCCGAAACATTCTAATAAAACCTCTAACAGTAACATCCCTGGGAATGGTATTTTGTTGAATTTCCAGCTTCCAAGATGTAATTTTTAAAAGCTGTTTAAAGACTGCAAGGGGACCAATTGAACATTCAGGATATTAAGCCCTGGTCTACACGGGGGGAGGTCGACCTAAGATACGCAACTTCAGCATAGCTGAAGTCAGCGTATCTTAAGTCGATTTACCTGGCCGTGAGGGCGGCGGCGAGTTGACCGCTGCCGCTCCCCCGTCGACTCCGCTTCCGCCTCTCGCAAGCTGGAGTCCTGGAGTCAACGGGGAATGCGTTCGGGGATCGATTTATCCACATCTAGACGAGACGCGATAAATCGATCCCCGATAGATCGATCTCTACCCGCCGACAGCGGGTAGTGAAGACCTGCCTTTATGGTCTTTATAGTAATAGCTGCTAGAGAGGAAAAGCTATTCCACTGTAGCGTTTAGTGCTAAGAAATGTAGCCAGCAAGCTGCTAAATACATTAGGAAATAGTTTGGGGACTAATTAAAAGCTTTTTCTGCTTAACTCACTTTCTCCCTCTTCATAACTTCTGTTGGTGATATTTGCCCCTCTTTTCTGGGACAGAACTCACCTGACTATGCAGCTTGCAGGCAGCTTTGCCTAGGTAGCTTTCTTGGAGTTTTCCTTCCAGCTCCTGATCTAGAAAAATAGATTGTGAAGACTATTCATTTTCTGTGGAAGACAAAACTGTAAAAGTGAACTAATTAACAGAATTCCTCAGGGAGAAAAAACAGGATTGAAATATTTTCCTCCTAATTAAGTGATTTGCCACTGCACTGCCCTTAATATACAAATGCTAACAAAACACTGTAGTTTACTGTTTTGGACTGCAGTAACACACTGATTTCAGCATATTTGTGTTTAGCAGATTATGGACTATTTGTCATCCAAAGTGCTTTTTTCCTTGCCCTCCCCACTCTCAAATTGGTGAGTACATGTGTGAAGATAATTTTAAAACTGATTTGTGCTAATGTGCAAGACACTGGTTTGAAGGCAAATTTAAGAATTCCCAACTTTTAGTCTGGATGTGACCCACCTTCTAACTGATGAGGCACCAGTGTCTGACCTGTTACTGGGATCCACCCAGCAGTGGTAGTTGATACCTTTGGGAGTCACTTGCATCTCTTTCTTTCTTCAGGAACAAAGGAGGGAATGAAAGAGAGGTAAACGATGGTACGATTATGGTTCAGCTTAAAAAATTAATTTCTCTTTAAAGTTATGTAAATATGAAAAGCGAGTTAAGAAATGAAACTGTTGCTGTTTTAACTATAGAGTGGTTGTTACAGGTGTCCTTATTGATACTATAGAACAAGATAGGGAATCTGCAACAAATGGCAGGGACAGGTTTTGGGTGGGTGCCAGAGGATGGATAGGAGCGTAAAGCTAGGCAGGCTCTGTTTTCCTCTCCACAATTTAATCTTTGAAGTGTAATCTCTTACTGAAGTGGAGGATTGCCTTTTGGTATGGGCAGTGCTTAGGAAAACTAAACTAAGGTTGGGCATAGGGTTTAGAAATTTGTATATGAACTAAGTTATAAGAACGTAAGAGCTGCCATACTGGGTCAGACCATGGTCCATCTTGCCCAGTATCTTGTCTCTGACTGTGGCCCATACTGGCGCTTCAGGGGGAGTGTACAGAAGAGCGCTATTATGGAGTGATCTATCCTGATCTCCCTCTGAAAGAATTTGCATCTCCTGGGAGCTTTTTATAAGGACAACGTTTGGGTTGGTTAATCAGACTTTTGCACTAGTCCTTCTAGAAACTTATGTTCCAGGCTTATTCCACATAATTGGGAAGGCTTTACTTCACTACATAGTTTTGGAACTCTCCAAGAATTCTGTATGGTCACTTTTGTCAAGGAAAAATGCGAAGTATGGAATATATTTAAAAGACGCACAGAATATGTGTTAGAGATTTTGTGAGATTGGTAAAAAGATAAATATTGGACTTCTAAAGTGCTGATAAACTTCACTGGCAGTAGTTTCCAAATAAGAGCCATTCTTGGCAAACCCACTTGCATAATTTGGGAGTGGTAGAAATTCATTGTAAATGTCTACTTTTGAAAGACTCAGCTAAAATATCCAGCCAGCTTCTGAAACTAAATATTGGTACATGTGAATATCTTGGATTCATTACAACAGTGGCCTTCATAATCCACTGAAATAATAAAGCATGGTGCCTCTGAAGTGGAGGATGGTAGCACAGACTGTGGAATAGATTGAGGTACCTCTTCAGTTGTGCAACAATTTTGATTCTTGTCTTAGTTTGATTTGACAGGAGGATTCCAGGTTACTCAAGGATATTATGGAGATGACAGGTGAAATAAAAACACACTAGGTACTCTTCTGCCATTTGGATAATGTATTCCTGGAGGCATCTTCATGAAACTTAATTTTCTTCAAAGGATGGTTCCAAATAAGTGTGGCCCAAGCTATTAATACTGCCTGTGTTTTCTCTTGTAAGCCATGTTCTGTAATAAATAAAAAATTGCAAAAAATGAACTAATATGACAGCAGAACCCCAAAGGGAGAAAAAGGGAGGCTTTCCCAGAGCCCAGCCAATACATACTAGGGAGAAGCTGCCAAACTTAGTTATGGAAAATAAAGTTCTCAATTTTCCAACCCGCTAGAAATGGAAAACAGAGTAAAATAGTTTGAGCTTGCTGCCAGCCCTCAGTCTCCTATATTACAGATCTGCTGAGTCTGTGATGTTGGTATGAGGTGGGCCAAGACTAAGTGGTACTTCAGCTCTGGTTTTCATTCACATTTGCCGCAAAAGCCTGCATAATATATTTAGTGGGAGTAGACTATGTTCTATTTAAAGTAGATGCTATTCTGAGGACATACACTTTTTAAAACGACCATAGTCACAAAAGGCATGGCAGCTCCCTTTTTTTATTCACTTAAAACTTAGTAGCTTCTAGTTACATGATGTCAAATGTGGCTTGACATGTTGAGTTTTTCATCTTACTGATAAAATACTTCTTTGCCCTTAAGTGCACTCATCACATGGCTTGTCCAGACTTCCCCAGACATTCAGATGCCATGCACTGGTCATGTCATTAGCCTTTACAGACCAAGACTGTGCTGTTCTCTCCAGTAAAGAACATAAGAATGGCCATGCTGGATCCGACTGACAGTGGCTACTGTCAGCTGCTTCAGAGGGAATGAACAGAACAGGGCAACTTATCAAGAGATCCATCCCTTGTTGTTCAGACCCAGCTTCTGGCAGACAGAAGCTCAGGGACACCCAGAGCATGGGGTTGCATCCCTGACCATTTTGGCTAATAGCCAATGGTGCACCTATCCTCCTTGAACATAAGAACTCATCTAATTCTTAATTTGAACCCAGTTATAGTTTTGGCTTTCAACATCCCCTGGCAATGAGTTCCAGAGGCTGACTGTGTTGTGTGAAGTAGTACTTCTTTATGTTTAATACCTTGCTTGTCCATTGGCCCCACTGATTGTTTGGCAGGCTTCCTCCTTCTGATGTACTTAAAAAAAAATGTGCTGTTAGTTTGTGTCTTTTGCTAGTTGCTTTTCATATTCTTTTTTGGGCTGACTAATTATACTTTTATACTCAACTTGCCAGAGTTTGTTCCTTTCTATTTTCCTCAGTAGGATTCAACTTCCAATTTTTAAAAGATGTCTTTTTCTCTCTGCCTCTTTCACTTTGCTGTTTAGCCATGGTGGCATATCTTTGGTCATCTTACTTTTTTTTTTAATTGGGGGTAGAAAATGGTTTAAGCCTCTAATTATGGTGTTTTTAAAAAGTTTTCATGCAACTTGCAGGCATTTCACTCCTGTGACTGTTCCTTCTAAGTTCCACTTAACTAGCCTCCTGCTTTTTGTGTGTGTGTGTGTTTTTTTTTCGGGGGAAGGAGGGGTTAGTTCCCCTTTTTGAAGTTAAATGGAGCCATGGTGGGTTTCTTTGGTATTCTCCTCAGGCCCCCTCCCCCCCCAGCGATGTTAAATTTAATTACATTTTGGTCGCCATTACGAGCAGTTCAGTTATACTGCCCTCTTGGACCACATGCTGTGTACTTTGTACTAAGTCAAGAATTGCCTCTCCCCTCGTGGGTTCCAGGACTAGCTGTTCCAAGAAGTGGTCATTAATGGTATCTAGAAATTATATCTCTGCATCCTCCTTGAGGTGACATGTTCCCAATCAGTATGGGGCTAATGGAAATCCCCCATTATGATTTGGTTTTCTGTTTTATGTAGCCTTTCTAATCTCCCTGAGCATTTCAGAATTACTGTCACCATAGAATCATAGAAGTGTAGGACTGGAAGGGACCTTGAGAGGTCATCTACTCTAATCCCCTGCTCTCAAGCAAGGACTAAGTAATAACTAGACCATTCCTGATAAATGTTTGTCTAACCTCTTAAAAACGCCCAATGACGGAGATTCCACAACCTCCCTAGGCAATTTATTCCAGTGCTTAACTCCCCTGACAGGAAGTTTTTCCCTAATGTCCAACCTAAACCTCCCTTGCTGCAATTTAAGCCCATTGCTTCTTGTACTGTCCTCAGAGGTTAACAAGTAATTTTTTTCTCCCTCCTCCTCGTAACAACCTTTTATGTACTTGAAGACTGTTATCATGTGTGTGTCCCCCTCCCTCCACCCCCCAGTCTTTTCTTCTCCAGACTAAACAAACCCAATTTTTTCAATCTTTCCCCATAGGTCATGTTTTCTAGACCTTTAATAATTTTTATTGCTCTCCTCTGGACTTTCTCCAATTTGTTCACATCTTTCCTGAAATGTGGCGCCCAGAACTGGACACAATACTCCAGTTGAGCCCTTAGCAGCGCGGAGTAAAGCGGAAGAATTACTACTTATGTCTTGCTTACAACATTCTTGATAATGACTTTAATCTGTTCCCTGGCAGTGTAAATTTGGCCTCCAGGAGCCTTCATTACCTATGCCATTGGTATCTACAAGTACCACGACCACCAGCTCCTCCCCAGCACTGTACATACATCTGTCTAGATATCTCAAAAGGTCCACAAACTTTGCATCCAGCAGGCCATTCTCCATGCAGTTCTCCTGGTCATCACAAAATCAAATACAGATATTTCTAATAATCAAATCTCACAGTACTTTTACCTGTCTCTTCCTAATAACTGGAGTCCCCTTCCACGGAGAGGTATCCTCAGTGCAAGAAGATACCATGACATCATGTGGAAGGAGGGCCTCAACTACAGGATGGTTCCACCGTAATGTTATCCTTCCCTGAGACTTTCATCCTCCTCACCAGGGTGGCGGCTGTCAGACTGGGGGTGGGGCTGCTCTGTTGTCCCAGAAAGTCTCATGTATATACCTCTCTGCATCCCTTAGCTCCCGCAGTTCACCCACCCCGGTCTCAGGAGCCCGTACTCGGTCTCTGAGGGCCATAAGCTGCTTGTACCAAATGCACACACACGTCACCAGCCCACAAGGTAGGTAATCAGACGTGCTGCATTCAGTGCAATAAAATGATACACACCCCTACCCTGCTGCTAGACTTCTGACTGCATTGCTTTTACTCTTGTAGGGTCTTTTGTGTGTGTTTGGTCTTGGTGTGTGTGTGTTGTTTTTTGCCCTGTGCGTGAGGGGGTTATTGGCCTAAGTTTAGAGAATATTTTTAGGTATATCTAGCTCTCTTGCTCCCTCTCTTAATTCCCCCACTTGCTTCTCCAGTTTTCTAGCTCTTCTAGTTGCTTACTAGCTGGCATTTTAAATGCTCATTCTCCCTGATTTAGACCCACTCTCTTGTTAAGAGATTCTAAAGGGATTAGGATAAAAGGATAGAGTTCTTTAGGAAACTATACTAGGCTCAGCATACAGGCCCCCACCACTTCCCAACAGACCACATTATACATTTCAGTCAAGCAGGCACACAGCGGACAGCAAACTCATCCCAAAGGTCACCTAGTCACTTCTCCTTCACCTGGAGAACTTCCTCGCAAAACTCCCGTTTGCCGCTCCTGTTTTCTAGTTGGGTGCAGATGTCCATCAAGTACTGGATCCAACTATGGTGAGCCTGATTTATTGGGTTGCTTGATCTCCCAGAGTAATGAAACTAGTTCACTCTTGATGATAATAAATATGCATAATCGCATAAAACTGGACAGTTCTATCATTAGAAATGGACATTGTGGACCTAATTCTGGCTTTGGTCCTTACATACACAGTGGCTCGGAGTGAAATTGTAGAACTGTGGCGATTCTCTGACTGTGGAGGTGTTTCTGCGTGTTCCTCACTCCACCTCAAAATCTCTGTTTATCCACTAGTTGTCTCCTCATAATTCTACATTTTGAGCTCTAAGGCTTGCACTGTCTTTGTTTTATCTGTATGTGCAGTATCTCACACAATGGGGCCCTGTCCAGGTTGAGGCCTCTAGGAGTTACCATATTTTAAATGTTGGGTTCAAGTACCAGTGCTCTATGCCTATGCCTATACCTATACCCAATCCAGTCTTCAGTTGTCATAATATTTCTCACTTGTGTAATTGTGGCCAATTATATCCTATTTATAAGGCAATCTGTGGACTCTGTGTGTTCCTTTGTGGTTCTACAAGTCCTCATTAAATGTGCTTTAATAGCCAACCACAGTGTCTACTTTATGACTGTCTAGTTTTCCTTTCTTGTTACTTTCACTTTGGGAGGGTTTTGTGAGCAGGGATTTTTTTTTCATTTATAGACCCTTATTTTCAGTTACCTGGGGTCTGCACACAAACTTGCACTGAAATAATTAAATTGGCATTAATTCACACCTCTTATTTCAACACGAGTCTGTATGGATACTTTTATTCCAAAAGAAGTGTGTCCACACACAGACTTGCTCAGAAATAACTAAACCTGTGAATTAAAACTTATTTAGGCCTGATCCACACACAAAATTGTACTGTTTTAACTAAAGGTGTGATTAAAAAAAAAAAACAGACTTTGATAAATTGGTGAAACTTTGTGTGTGGACCCTCTTAAATTAATTTAGACCTGACTTACTCATAGACTTTAAGGTCAGAAGGGACCATTATGATCATCTAGTCTGACCTCCCGCATGATGCAGGCCACAAAAGCTGACCCACCCACTCCTGGAATAATTCTCTCCCTTGACTCAGCTGTTGAAGTCCCCAAATCATGATTTAAAGACTTCAAGTCGCAGAGAATCCTCCAGCAAGCGACCCCTGCCCCATGTTGCGGAGGAAGGCGAAAAACCTCCAGGGCCTCTGCCAATCTACCCTGGAGGAGAATTCCTTCCCGACCCCAAATATGGCGATCAGCTGAACCCCGAGCATGTGAGCAAGATTCTCCAGCCAGACCCTCCGGAAAAAAGTTCTCTGTAGTAACTTTTAATTATCCCATCATTGACCATTGTTACTAATTACCAGCGATGGCACGTTATTGACCTGTTGACTAAAATCACGTTATCCCATCAAACCATCCCCTCCATAAACTTATCAAGCTTAATCTTAAAGCCAGAGAGGTCTTTCGCCCCCACTGTTTCCCTCGGAAGGCTGTTCCAGAACTTCACCCCTCTGATGGTTAGAAACCTTCATCTAATTTCAAGCCTAAACTTCCCGACGGCCAGTTTATATCCATTTGTTCTCGTGTCCACATTAGTACTGAGCTGAAATAATTCCTCTCCCTTCCTGGTATTTATCCCTCTGATATATTTAAAGAGAGGAATCATATCTCCCCTCAGCCTTCTTTTGGTTAAGGTAAACAAACCGAGCTCCTCGAGTCTCCTTTCATACGACAGGTTTTCCATTCCTCGGATCATCCTAGTGGCCCTTCTCTGTACCCGTTCCAGTTTGTATTCATCCTTTTTAAACATGGGAGACCAGAACTGCACACAGTACTCCAAATGAGGTCTCACCAGTGCCTTGTATAACGGAACCAGCACGTCCTTATCCCTACTAGAAATACCTCGCCTAATGCATCCCAGGACCGCATTAGCTTTTTTCACGGCCACGTCACATTGCCGACTCATAGTCATCCTGCAATCAACCAGGACTCCGAGGTCCTTCTCCTCTTCCGATACTTCCAACCGATGCGTCCCCAGCTTATAACTAAAATTCTTGTTAGTCATCCTTAAATGCATCACCTTACACTTCTCACTATTAAATTTCATCCTATTACTATTACTCCAGTTTACAAGGTCATCCAAATCTCCCTGCAGGATATCCCGATCCTTCTCCGAATTGGCAATACCTCCCAACTTTTGTATCATCCGCAAACTTTATCAGCCCACTCCTACATTCGGTTCCGAGGTCAGTAATAAATAGATTAAATAAAATCGGACCCAAAACCGAACTTTGAGGAACTCCACTGGTAACCTCCCTCCAACCTGACAGTTCACCTTTCAGTATGACTCGCTGAAGTCTGCCCTTTAACCAGATCTTTATCCACTTAATTTGGTGTAGCTTGCACCTGTAAATCCTGTTAAAACATTGTTCAGCCTTGCTGGTTTTAAGAGGAAAATGTAACTTTTGATTTTAGTAACCTCACCAAATTATACAGTAAATAATGCTCAGTCCTGTCCTCCATGATATAGAGCACTATGAAGTAAGGGGTAGAAAGCATGCTGAAGTGGCATTTGCTTCTGATTTTGGGTGTAAGGTCAAACATTACTCAGTATTTTGAAATTTTTGGCTATTTAGAATGTGTAAAAGGGAGTAATGGGTGTAATTGACAATGAGACAAAACCAGTAAACACGTTTAAAAAAACTATATAAAACAGATATTTTACATCATCTTTTGAGAATTTGCTGTGTGCTTAGACTAAATACCAGAGGTGAGGTCATCTGAGCCATTGGATAGTTTTAAATCATATGCATTGCTTGCATGAGTAATCAGTAAAAAGTCTTTCAGCAAACAAGGATTATGGAATTTCTTATTAACTAACTCCAGGATGCCTGCTTGCTTGCAGATAGCTTGTACTTGGGCAAACCTAGTACACTGTGTGGATTTTTTAGTAGGTGGCAAACTGACAGCCTTAAGACTAATTTTTTGCGTGTACACCTCTACCCCGATATAACACTGTCCTCTGGAGCCAAAAAATCTTACTGCGTTATAGGTGAAACCGCGTTATATCGAATTTGCTTTGATCTGCCCGGAGTGCGCAGCCCAGCCCCCCCCCCCGAGCCCTGCTTTTCCGCGTTATATCCGAATTCGTGTTATATGGGGGCGCGTTATATCGGGGTAGAGGTGTAGTTGATTCTCTGCAGAGTAGGTCTATGAATCCTTTACAGGGGGTCTTTCCTAGTTTGCAGTTTGGTGAGGTTTAATACTGCTGATTTTTTTTTTTACTCTAAATGGGAAGTAATTGGTGACATTATCTTGAAAGCCATAGCTAAACCAATGCCTGGTGGAGAGGGGCAGATTTAACTTCTTGTGTCATGGATTGTTCATTGTTCTGATGTCACAAGAATTCCTATTTATGGATTGGCATCAGTTCCATTAACTATAAAATAGATTAATCAGCCAGGTTTTCTAAATATACCAGACATATCCAAAATGGGTTATCTGCGTGTTCCCTCAGAGGTCCGTGCCTGTGAGTGGAGTAAAATCAAAGAGGTAACATTGAGAATTACTTGTTAGGTGGTAGTTACAAGAATACATTAAGGAATGCTGGTGATATAACACAAGCAAAGCTGTAATCATAAATCCATAGCTAATGCTCAGTATCTGATGTGTAATATGCAATTTACAAGGATGTAAACATTAATTGACTGCAATCCTGAAAATGTGT